>NC_091863.1:42036780-42300421 GCF_037783145.1 Equus przewalskii | reverse complement strand
CTTACAGTTGTGGTGAAAGATATGTCCTCGGGACCTTTCCAGGGTGGGTGAGCAGGTTTTATATTGTAAATTCACGCTAACACTTCAGTCTCTCTAAGCAGTTGGATACCTTTCTCTACAGTACACCAAGGCAGTTTTGGCATCTCGACTGCATTTAAACTATAGGCTAACTTTTGATCCAGGTTTCAACCAACCAGCTAAACAATCTGTTAGAGTTCTTTCCAGCCCCTTGAGTTAAAACTTTGATCCAGAATCTCTGCTTAGTGGGCCCCGTCAGTAAATTTGCTGCAATCCAACTTTATGTTCCTTCCACTATTATCCCACATCCTTAATATCCATTCCCACACACATTCCCCTGATTTCTGTCTCTATAAATTGTAAAGTTTCATTCATTTCTTCTGGTGTGTAGCATCCTTCCTCACGGGTCATGCTTTGTACCTTACCCTGCGGACCTTCCTGGACTTGAGTCTTGTTAAAGGTCTAGAAGCCAAGAAGGGTGTTGTGGGTAGGCCCTGAAAAGAATCATCCGTGCCTTGCAAGGCAACTGCCTTAGGGGAGGCCATTATAGTATCTTCAGGAAAAGTAGAATAAACCTCTTGAGAGATGGGTGGAGACACTACTTCTACTGGCAAAGAACACTCAGTAGAATTTAGGGGTTTGATATCCTCGTCTTCACTGGAAACTTCCCATATGTCCCCTTTCCAGTTTTCAGGATCCCATTCTTCCCAATGTCTTCACTTTAACAGAAGACACTCAGGGGGTTGGGAATTTAATCTGCATTGTAATTCAGCCACTGGCTGGATGAGACTCTGGGTTTGGTCTTCAGAAAACTCAGCCCTGCAGGTACAGAAGATAAGGGTTTCTTTCAGGGCAGACAGACACTTTTCGATCATGTATGCAGAACTTGAGCTGGAAATTTGAAGTCCTGAGCTCGTCCTTTACTTTTCTCACCTTCTGCAGCGCAGTTAGGAGCAACCAGCCAATATCATTATACTCCTCAGTTTGACTAAAATGTTCTCAAGTTATCAAATACGTAGTCACCCAGAACCTTGCCTTTCATAATTCTAGCTTTAGGAGTGCATAATGGAGACATGTTGCACACCTCTATTGCCACATAACTCCATAGACCATGGGTGCTCTCTTTACCGCTGAAAACAGAGTCATTAGTGCATTTGTTTTTTTTTTAATTTAATTAATTTATTTATTTATCCATTTATTTGCAGTAACATTGGATGATAATATTATATGGCTTTCAGATGCACATCATAATATATTTCGAATTCTGTGGAGATTACATCATGTTCACCACCCAAAAACTAACTATAGTCCAACACCTCACATGTGAGCCTAATCACCCCTTTTGCCTTCCCCGCTTCCCCTATGGTAACCACCAATCCAGTCTCCAATGCTATGTGTTTGTTTGTCGTTCTTTTTATCTTCCGCTTATGAGTGAGATCATAACGGTGTTTGATTTTCTCCCTCTGACTTATTTCACTCAGCATAATACCCTCAAGGTCCATCCATGTTGTCACAAATGGCCGCATTTCACCATTTCTCATGGCCGAGTAGTAGTCCATCGTGTATAAATACCACATCTTCTTTATCCCTTCGTCCCTTGATGGGCATCTAGGTTGCTTCCAAGTCTTGGCTGTTGTGTATAACGCTGCAATGAACACAGGGGTGCAGGTATCTTTATGCCTTTGCGTTTTCAAGTTCTTTGGATAAGTACCCAGCAGTGGGATAGCTGGATCATATGGTAGATCCATTCCCAATTTTCTGAGGATACTCCATACTGCTTCCCATAGTGGCTGCACCAGTTTGCACTCCCACCAGCGGTGTACAAGGGTTCCCTTCTCTCCACATCCTCTCCAACACTTGTTTCCTGTCTTGTTAATTATAGCCATTCTGACCAGAGTGAGGTGATCCCTCATTGTAGTTTTGATTTGCATTTCCCTCATAGCTAATGATGTTGAGCACCTTTTCATATGCCTGTTGGCCACCCGATATCTTCTTTGGAGAAATCTCTGTTCAGATCCTTTGCCCATTTTTTAATTGGATTGCTGGCTTTCTGTTGTTGAGCTGTATGAGTTCTTTGTATATTTTGGATATTAACCCCTTATCTGATCTATGGTTTGCAAATATCTCCTCCCAATTGTTAGGTTGTCTTTTCGTTTTGTTGATGGTTTCCTTTGCTGTGCAGAAGCTTTTTAGTTTGATGCAGTCCCATTTGTTCACTTTTTCTTTTGTTTTCCTGGCCCGGTCAGACATGGCACTTGAAAATATGCTGCTAAGACTGATGTCAGAGAGCTTACTGCCTATGTTTTCTTCTAGTGTCTTTAAATATAATCAGACAAAAAGAGGAGGATTGGCAGATGTTAGCTCAGGGCTAATCTTCCTCGGGGGAAAAATATGTGTATAATCAGATAAGAAAAGACATTCTGGGGAAATAACCAATTCAGAAAGCTCATCTTTAAGATTCTTTTCCTCTAGAGCAACTCTGGGTACCACAGAAAGAGAGAAATAGAGAAGAGAGAGAGAGAGAGAGAGAGAGAGAGAGAGATTGCTAGGAATTGGCTTACATGATTGTGGGTACAAGCTAAGCAAGTCCAAACTCCCTAGGACAAGCTGTGTCAGGAAGATATAGCCTCAAACTCTAACGCAGAGACTAATGCTGTAGTCCACAAGTAGAATTTCTTCTTCAGCATGGAAACCTCAATTTTGCACTTAAGTTCCCGCGACTCATTGGATGAAGCCTACTCCAATTATTGAGGATAATCTGCTTTACTTAAAGTCAAGTGACTTTAGGTGTCAAGAACAACTACAACACACCTTCATAGCAAAACATAGAAAGTATTTGACTGAATAACTGGGTACCATAGCCTACCGAAATTGACGTGTAAAACGAACCATCGCATATCACAGATATGTTCATTATCTTGAATGTGCTGATGGCTTCCAAGATGTATTTATATGCCAAAACTCATCAGATTATACACTATAAATATGTGCAGTTTACTGGATGTCAGTTATACCACAATAAAATTGTAAAAAAAGAAACAGGATGGAATTATATCTGTGATATATGATATGTAAAATTACAGAATATAAATATATAACGCTATATCTACTAATAATCTTACATAAACCAAGAACACACATCTCACAATACACGTTTTTCAGTTGCATAAAGAAAATGATACATATTAAACACACAAAAACGACGTTTCTTCATGAGAGGCATAGAGTGGGAGTGGAAAATGCAAACAAAAAGGATTGAATGAATGAATGGCAAGTAACTGGGCCTGGCCTGAAAGAGTGATGAGAACAGTGATGGGAACCGCAAATAAGATTTTCTCAACCCTCTGACCCTGAAGTATCTCCACCTTCTCTGTGCTGGAACTACTCTGCCCTTCCCTTAGGCCCTGGGGGAGCCACACTCGTTGCTGCCTCAGGGGCCTCATGGTGCTGCTCTTGGAAAGCCTGAAGTGGTAAGCCTTTTTCCTCTCCTGCTCCTCTGTGCTTATTTCTGGGGTCTCGGCTTAAGCATCACTTCTTCATGAAGGCCTCTTCTGGCCACAAGCCACTTCACCCCCAATTTCTTTCTTTCTTTCATTTTGTAACTACTATTTTATTGTTCGCCCCCAATTTACATTACTCATCCTCTTTTCCTTTCTCTTAGCACCACGGAAACTTCCTCCATTTCAGCGTTTGTCATAACAGTATATATTCGTTAGAGGGATCCTTTCTGAAACACCTGCCTCCCCACCCCAGCGCGAGCCCCATGGTGAAAGTTACCATCGTCGGCTTTCTTCCCCACGGTACATCCTGAGGGCCTCGTCCCGCACCTGTTACATGATAGACTCTCCAGTCTGTTTGTGACGGGAATAGAGGGACGCATGAATGAATGGATGAATTGAAAACTGAAAGGAAAGCATGGAAGAATCAATAGAGGGATTGGTGCATGAAGGTATATGTTTATGGTCTCCCCACAGATGTGGCTCCACATGGCCTTGGCAGTGGGGAAACAGATAGGGATATGTGAGGGAGAGTAAAGGGATGAAGATACCCCGACGCAGAATACGGGATAAAGGATGGAAGGGGCAAGGAGGGACTGAGTAGAAAAACCAGTGGGAGGCCTACAAAGATGTAGGAAGGAGAGAGAGAGGGGTGTCGGCAAAGAGAGAGGGAGGACGCAGGGCAGATGAGGGAGAGATGGAGAAGAGAGACAGGTGACATGCAGAAAGCCAGGGGCAGGAAGAAAGAAAAGGAGCACCTCTGCCCAGTGACACACTTTACTGGGCGGTGACCGAAATAATGAATTCCAGAGGTTCCCCCTTTTCTTTCTACCACGACCAGTTCTCAACCTTGGCCATGAAAAAATTGGGGCTGTTTGTAAAAATGAAGGCAACAAAAGTCCCACTCCACCCATTGCTTTTGGCAAAAAGCTGGTAGCTGAGATTTCACCAGCGATAAGGCTGCAGGGAAAGGGACAGAGACAAGAACACACTCCATTCTGAAGCAAGCTGCATTCAGGTGGCTTTGTGCCAAGTATATACCGTGAAGGTAACAGACTGACGCACGCACTGTTTTTGTAGACAGACAAAAAGGAAATACCTTATCGAGTCTTTCATATAGTATACCATGGAGAATTCCCCATCGTGGGGCCCTGAAAACAACTGAATCCTCGCAGGGACAAAACAGGGAATTTCCGTGTGGAAGCTGCCCTGCTGCTGGTATTGGGAATTCATTACATCAAACCTCTAAAATGGAGTAGAGAATGTAATGCCACAGGCCATGAAAAGGTTGTAACCATGATCACTTGATCCCAAGGAGGTTTTGGGAGGTGGTGTTAGACTAATGAGACTCAGTGGAAACACACAGCCATATATTGGCGTTTAAATGCTAATATCTCCCAAGCTCTGTGTTCTGTTCTAATTCACCGTGGGCCTGAATTGTTACCTTCAGCTGACAGAGGATTATAGACAACATCTTGAGGACTTGAAGGAACTGAAATGGACAAGCGCTAACCATACTGAAACCACGGCGACTTACTGATCTTAGTTTTGCCGTAAGAGCTTCTTCTCCCTTCTCTTGAGACACGAGGTAGGTAAAAGTTTACAGTGATCCCAGTTTGGGTACCTTTGTGTAAGGGTGTATGCAGCACGGGTGTGGCCTCACAGTGGGATTTATTTGGGAAGGACGGAGGAAAGCAAGCATGATGAGAGTTTGTGAGAGCGCAACACTGGTTTTCCAATGGTCAACAGCAGCCCTAGGACAGTTAACACAGCCTAACCAGAGGCTGATCGACCAGCGTACTCGTGAGGCTTAATTCAGAGAGTGGCGATCAAGGAAAAGGTATTGTCGGACAAATCCTTTTTATCCTCAGTTCCTTCTCTTTTGAGTGGTGGGGGAGTGAGGACAACCTGCTTAATGTCAGACCAGTTTAAGAACCGGAAACTGGCTTCATGGTACCCAAGGTTGGCGCACGAACCCCTGAGGAAACGGCAGGTGTGAGGAGCCACCGGCATTCAGCAGGCCTTAACCAGTCCTCCTATTGACGGTCATTTTGGTGGCGGGTAGAACCGCTTTTGCATCACCGTGGGTCCTAACGATGCAGAAGAGCACTGCCATCCTGATCCACACCCACAGAGGGAGAGCAGACGCTGTAAGACCAAGTTAGACATAGCTCACCAAGGGCCGAATGAGGAAGAAGCGTCTCCATCTCCCTGGGAGCCCTTGGACAAGTCAGCATTATCTCCCGATGGAATGAGGGAAAGAGGCTCCTAACTAATTTCTTGATGTTTCTATTCTTGCTCCTCCACCGTGCTCTCCACGTTTTTCCAGAAAATCCTTTTTAAAAAATGACCATAAAAACCATTAGGACAGACCCTTGCTTGGAAAGCTTGAATGGCTTCTTACTGCCTTAGATGGGACAAACAGTTGTCCCTGGGGAAACACATCGGTAAAACATCGTGAAGGAACGCCATGCATTACCTGTGCATAGTCACGTAGATAGATCTCAGATGCATGGATAGCAAGGTAGATACATTTAAAAGAACAGTTCTCAGTGAAAAAATTTTGAATTTAAGAAAAATTGAAGTGCCATCATGCTTCCAGCCATAGCGGATTAACAGGAACCCGATTTACGCACCCACCTAAACATCTATAAATCAAAACAGTTATAAAGCTTTACGTCATGGCACCACAGGCCACACCGGGACAGCGATCCCCGAGAGAAGGAAAACTAAGAAGATGAGCCCTCTGATTGCCCAATTCCTCCAACTTCTTGCCTGGACAGAGTTTACAGGCTGCAGCACGGGGAGACCGAACGCAAACAGAGCCCAATGGACAACTTGACTGTAGGAGACAGAGTTGAGAATTCCAGAGGCCAACGTGACTAGGATTCGCTGGGCGTAATGGAGGGCGAGAGCTGCACAGCTTTCCCATCTGGGTGCAGTGTCAGAAAGGGAGAGTGGTGGTAGTTGACTCCCATTTTCTAGACTGAGTAGTTGTGTGGGGAATGGTGCCAATTACTAAGATTGGGAAGACGGGGTGTTTTAGAAATGAGAGAGATGGCGGGATGGGGTGTGAGTGTGCGGGAGGGGTGGCTGTACCAAGTGACCGGTCCTAGACAAGCTCACCTTGAGGAGCCCTTGAGACATCCAAGTGGAGAAGTCATGTAGGCGAGTGAATGTATGGGTTTGGACCTCAAAGGTGAAGTTCAAAGTGTAGATTTTGGAGTTCTTAGCATATTAGCACATACAGTTATACAGAATATAGAGAGGCTGATAAAAAACAAAGATGATAAAAGTTCTCACCATAAGAAAAAAAATTGTAATTATGAGCGGTGATGGATGTTAACTAGACTTATGGCGGTGATCATTTCGCAACATATACAGATATTGAATCATTATGTTGTACACCCCCCAGAAAAATACAATGTTTTATGTCAACTAGACCTCAATTAAAAAAAAAAGAAAGAGAAAGAAAAAATAAAATAAAATAAAATAAAAACGAATATCAAAGTCCACTACGGTTTTCGTAAAAAGCACAGGTTCAATTTGAGATGGGACTATAGCATTATCTATGACCCTACAGTGGTTTCTCAAGGCTTTCGTTTCTCGGGTCTGGTCACCTCCCACAGAAACGTGTTATACGGAAAAGGCTGAAGAGACCCAGGCAGCTGACAGGGGAGGTTGCTATGCAACAGCTGAGGAAAGCCATCCAGCCAGGCAGAGTTGATATTGGTCACTGGAGAGTAAAAGCCGTGGTCCTAGCAGGAAGCTTCCATTCATACACAGGAGTCCTGGAGAGGCTGGACATAAAAACGAGTTTAAAAGTCCACAGTGGTTTTTGGACAAAGCACAGATTTAATTCGAGATGGGGACATAGCATTTTCTGCCTCCAAAGCAGTTTCTCCAGTCATTCTAGAAGCACAGCAGCACGTGTTGGGGAGGACCCCAGTAAGTGTTCCTTGTGCCTCCCATTTTGCATGCTTGAGAAACCAGGCTCAGAGATGGCCGGTGATCTGAGTGGCCTCACAAAGCTAGCGGCAGACTGGCCCAGCACTCCATCCCTGGAATTCTGAAGTCCGGCCCAGCTTCTCTCCGCAAGACGACAGCTGCCCCAGGCCCCAGCCCTGGGAGGAAACCCGGGAAAACATTTACTCTCTGAATCAGGGCTTGCCATGGCTCAGGCACACAAGTGCCTGATTGTCCTGGCTGCTCCAGCGGGCACCAGGAAGGCCCCAGGGGCAGCGTGTTTGTGCCACTCACGGCAAAGAGGCCCGACAGTTGGAGCAGGGGGCGGGCCCCCGAGGAGCGATCCCCACACCTGGATGGACCCAGGGAGGGTAGGCGGGGGGCCGGCGGCCTCCACCTGTGTCCTCCTGGATGCAGAGCATGAGGTTAGGTCTCAGAGAGCGTAAACCTTGCTCCTTTGCGGCAGATGTTGAGGTGGGGGAGGTCTGTCGCTCAAACTGCAGAGGGGAAGGTGCCTCAGTGCCCAGGCCAGCATTAGTGGAACCTGGGTTTTGGAGTCGGGAAGACCCAGGCCCAAATTCTGCATTTTCTGTTTACTGGCTCTGTGGCTCTGTCTAGTTCACGCGGTGTGCCCGTGCCTCAGCCTGCTAATCTGTAAAATGGGGATGCTGACATCCACCTCCTGGGGCTGCTGCGAGAGGAAGATAAGCCCCAGCACAGATCACGCCACGCTGTACAAGCTGCACGAAGAGTACCTGGGGAAGCAGATGTTCCCAGCCTGTCCAGGGGCCATAGAGATGGCTAGTGGAGGGGAACACAAAGGGAACTGGCATCCTCTAACCATTTCCGTTTCCCTTGTTGCAGCTAGAGACCCAGCTAGAAACCACTGTATTTGTGACCTGGGGGTCACGCTGGGGAAGCAGGGCATAGTGGATTCCAGACCACGCTGGAGGAGCTTAGGGGGAAGGGGGAGGCCGGGGCTGAGAAGCATTGTGCAAAAGTGGGGGATCGAGGGTAGATGGCGGGGTGGGTCGAAGTGCACCACAGAGTGTGAGCGCGGGCGCCTGCGGTCAGAGTGCCAGGGGGGCGGGGCGGTGAGGTGAGGGGAATCTGGCGGGAAGAAGAAAACGCCCCCCCACCGCGCCCACCCACTCGCGGAATCGCATGCGCACTGGGGACCTGGTGGAAAGGGCTTTTGTTGGGAAAGCGGGCGGGCTGGAGGGGTCCGCGCATGCGCAGGCTGCCCAGCCGCGGGGGGTGCGCGGAGAGAAGGGGCGGGGTGGTCGGAGCTGCTGTGCTGGCAGCAGTAGGCGAGGGCGAGGCTGCGGGGTTCCTGGTGCTGAGGACGGACGCCATTGGAGCCCCGGGGAAGGTAAGGGTCCAGCCCCAGACCGGACCTGGAGAGGGCGAGTGGAACCCTGCACGCTGTGCCTTCCCCACCCCCCGCCCCCGGAGCTGAACAAAGCCCAAGCGCTCAGAACCTGAACCCCGTTAGACCCACGGGCTAGATAGGAGCCCCCTGGCCCCCGCCACCAGACCCAGGCTCCCCGATCCGAGCCCTGCTTACACCAGGGCCCACGTTCCGAACCCTTAACAGACCCGTGCGCTCCGTGCTGAGCTTCCTTAGAGCGGAGGCCCCACCCCCACCCCAACCACTCCTAGATCACGCCAACCGAGCTGACCACTTTGCCCCCTTCCTGGAGTTGCAATCCTGGGATTTGAGACCTCCAGCGCTCCAACGCAAGCCTCACCTAGTCCGAGGCCCCCACCCCATCCACCCCTGGCGCTCCTGTGTGAGCCCAGCCTGGACCCGAATCCCCCGAATCCCCCGCACCTGGACCTAGCCAGAGGGTCCCTGGGATTCGGCCTCCCACAGCTTCCTGCGGTCCCCTGTTGTCTGAGCCCTCTCATCTCATCTGCTCCCCCTTCATCCTGGCCCCCTGCTCCTGCCTTTAAATTCAGGCCCTTTGTTTCTCTCTCTCTCAATGCATCCCCTTTGGGACTCTTCAGACCCAAGCCCGCCAGTCGACCCCCTTTTCGAATGTAGCCGCTGGGATGGAGAGCCTGCCCATTCTAAACTCCCCTTTCAGTGCGAGGTCTCCGACGACGACCTCCTCTCTCCCTCTCTTAGGGCTCTGTCCCTGACAGAATCTACCCCAACAGACCAGCCTGCCCGCCTTGTACTGCCTGGTAACCTAATGATTGCTGCCCCCCCACCCCCGGGAGATCCCGCCTCCCACTGGATCCCGGCCCCTCCCCCTGAAGAGGCCTCACCGCCCCCCCCCCCCCAGGCTGAGCTCTCTTCTCCTTGGGACCCCCAGCATGGCTGAGGGAAGCTACCGCATGGAATCGGAAAGCTACAACGTTGAAGACATGGATGAGGGTAGTGATGAAGTCGGGGAGGAAGAGATGGTTGAAGGCAACGACTATGAAGAATTTGGTGCTTTTGGAGGCTACGGCACCCTCACCAGCTTTGATATCCGAATCCTCAGAGCCTTTGGGAGCTTGGGTCCAGGCCTTCGCATCTTGTCGGTGAGGCCCCTTGTTGGCCACCTGCTGCTGGCCCTGGGCCTTCTCCCCTGGGCAGGGGAACTGGGCGGCGGGGGCGGAGGGGCGCATGCCTCAAGGGAGAGGATGAAAGGGAGGGTTGAGTGGGGAAGAACGGCCCAGCTTCCCCAAACCTTTTCTCTCCTGCTTGGAGAAAGGGGGTTTGGGAGGGTCTGGGGCGTGGTCGGGGCCGGCTGCCCAGAGGAGGAGGCTGGCCGGCAGGCGCAGGGAAGCACGGCGGGAGTGTGTCGAGTTGTCTGCCTTCCCCTCCCCTTTTCTCTGGCCTTGCAGAATGAGCCCTGGGAACTGGAAAACCCTATGCTGGCCCGGACTCTGATAGAGGCATTTCAGCTGGATCCGGAAACACTTGCCAATGAGGCAGCCGCCCGTGCAGCCAACGTAGCCCGCGCCGCCGCCTCCAACCGTGCCGCTCGGGCTGCTGCCGCCGCTGCCCGTGCCACCTACAATCAGGTGGTCGCTAGCCACCTGGTGGCCACAGACCAGGCTTCAGGAGAAGATACCCGGCCCATGACGTGCCCGGCCGAGGCTCAGAGAGCCACCACTGAGACAACCCTTGCTTCTCCGCACAGCTCCCAGATGCTGCTCAACAGTGAGATGGCCGCCCCCAAGGCTCCAGCAACCTCCACACAGCCCCAGACAGCTTCTCAGGCCCAGGAGGCTGCTACCGAGGGCCCTAGTACCGCCTGTGCTTTCTCTCAGGCTCCAGGTGCCAGTGAGATGGAGGCCACCCGGCCCAAGACAGCCTTCCTGGGTCAGAACGATGTCTTTGATTTCACCCAGCCGGCAGGTGTCAGTGGCATGGCCTTCCCACGTCCCAAGAGACCCGCCCCGGCCCAGGAGGCTGCCACAGAGGGCCCCAGTGCTGCCTCCGGGGTGCCCCAGGCTGCATCTGCAAGGGAGGGGGCAGCCACCCGGCCCAAGACGACCAAGTCTGGGAAGGCTCTCGCCAAGACTCGGTGGGTGGAGCCTCAGAATGTTGTGGCAGCACCTGCTGCCAAGGCCAAGATGGCCACGAGCATCCCTGAGCCTGAGGGTGCAGCTGCCCCTGCTCAGCACAGTGCTGAGCCCTGGGCCAGGATGGGAGGCAAGAGGACAAAGAAGGTGAGAACTCCCCGCTGGCTCCGACCCGCCTTGCTCTTCTTTTTCCTCTTCTCCCTCTCCTCTCCTCTGTCTTTCCTTCCCCTCCCCTCCCCTCCCCTCCCCTCCCCTCCGCTTGTCCACCTCTCTCTGGCACAAGTGTGCTAGCATGTTTCCACTCCACGTAGTCCCTGCCCTCAGGCCTGGAGGGAGAAGAGGTTGGCTTAGTGCCTGGCATTTAGTAAGCACTCAGCACATGTCATCCGCCGTTCACACTACTCTCACTTGCAAGGCCCTGCTCTAGTTAAGATGTGTGCCGGGTGCTTTTGCACGGTGAGCCTGGTAGCCGTGGGTCTGTCCTCTCTCTAATGCTACAGTCCAAGCACCTGGATGACGAATATGAGAGCAGCGAGGAGGAAAGAGAGCCTCCTGCGGTCCCACCGACCTGGAGAGCATCGCAGCCCCCATTGGCGGTGCGGGCTCAGATGGCCCCTCGGCCCCCGATGGCCCTGAGGTCCCAGGTACCCTCAAGGCACGTACTGTGCCTGCCACCCCGCAACGTGACCCTTCTGCAAGAGAGGGTAAGAAGTCTGCCCTTCCCCCGTCTCCTCCCCTCCCTTGCGGGCCAGTTCTCTGAGGTCACCTATGCCTTGATCTCCCCGTGTGCTGCTCCTTCTTCAGGCAAATAAGTTGGTGAAATATCTGATGATTAAAGACTACAAGAAGATCCCCATCAAGCGCTCAGGTGGGCAACCTGTGCCCCCTCCCTGAGCTCTGCCCTCCCCCGACCCCACCCTCTGGGCCTCCCATCAGGTGCCCCCACCCATCAGACCGTGGCCGATCACTGCCTTTGCACAGTACCACAGTACGGGGTCCTGCCTGTGCTCCCCTCAGCAGGGCTGACCGAGGGGCTGCAGCTCTGTGGCCCCCGCTCAGCCCGGGTGCTTTCCCCACCTCTCCCCTCCTGCAGACATGCTGAAGGACGTCATCCGAGAATACGACGAACATTTCCCTGAGATCATTGAGCGAGCAACATACACCCTGGAAAAGGTGGGCGCAGAGACGGGGGGCGGCTCTGTGGAACACGAGTGGCAGGGAAGCCTTGCACCCTGCAGCCCGTCGAGGCCCGGTTTCAGGACTGCCTGCTCTGGAAGCCTTTCGTAACCTCTCCACCTGGGAGCTTCCACTGTGTACCTCCTTCCCTCGTGCTCTCTCAGTATGTCCGTTGCCTCGTGAAGTGAGTCCTGGCGCCTCGGCCGGTGCCAGAGGTCCCACAGGGCAGTTCCTCTGCGTCCTCTCTTCTTCCACCCTCCCCCACGACTTGGGGTTCCCTGCTGAGGAAAAGTTCTAACGGGGAATTGAGTGACTGCGTGCAGGACACCCAGCGTGGATTTTTCATCTCACGTTCTGTTTTCTCCCCCGTGTAGAAGTTTGGGATCCACCTGAAGGAAATTGACAAGGAGGAACACCTGTACATCCTTGTCTGCACACGGGATTCTTCAGCTCGCCTCCTGGGAAAGTGAGAAAGGGCAGGAGGGCGTGGCCTTCCCCGGTGGTGTCTCGCCCCTCCTCTCTGAGAAACGGGAAAACGGCTTGAGGGCCTAGCACCGACCCCACTCACAGTTAGGGGTGCCGAGCGATTAAGGGACGAAAGGGGTAGAAACGTGGCACGAGGCCTTGCTGCGATCAGGGTTTCACCCCCGTTCTCCCCTCCGCCCCGCAGTCTTCCTAGGAAAGCAGGCTTCTTGTTGCTTGCCTCTTCTTGCTAAGTGCTTGGCCGTGGCTTGGCAGAGAGGTCCTGGGGGGAGCTTCCTGTTGAGTTGTGCTCCCGATGCACAAAGGGCAGGGTAGGTCTGGATGTGCCTCTGGACACATGGTTGCCAAGGGTTTGCTCCCTGCCTAGCCCCATCCTTGGCAGAACCCTGGGAGGTGGTGTTAGTATCCACATGAGATGGTTGGAGTGACTCCACCTCCGGCGGAGGGGTGCACTGTCTGGATCAGGTAGCAAACCGTGCACAGAGTGGGAAGAAGTGCCCTGTGGCCGTGCGCTCTGGGAGAGGCTAGTTGGGTGAGCTATCTGTAGTCCCTCGGGTAAACGGCTGCCTGACAGGATCCCTCTTTCTACACCTTTAGGACCAAGGACACTCCCCGCCTGAGTCTCCTCTTGGTGATTCTGGGAGTCATCTTCATGAATGGCAACCGTGCCAGCGAGGGTGAGTGGCTGGCTCTCCAGCTGGGGGCTTGCCCACAGTCTCACCTTTCTGTCCTAAATTCTTGTACCTCATCTCCCCTCACAGCTGTCCTCTGGGAAGCACTACGCAAGATGGGACTGCGCCCTGGGTACGAGTGGGCTCTCTCGGCTCCCACCCCTCAGTATTGTCCTTGGGCACAAGAGGAGGCCCCAGGATTGCAACTGCCTGGTGGTCTGGCGCGGGGCAGCCACGTCCTGGATTTGGTAGAGGGCAAAGGGTCTCACCAGGGTGCTTGTGGAAACGGTCCTGAACTCTCAGCCACCTCTCTGTTCCATGTCCCCTCTCTGTCCCCAGATGAGAGCTAAGAGAAACCATCCGAATTAGGGGCTCTATCAAACCCCTACCTAGGCCATCACTGATGAGCAGGCATCTGGCCCCTGCTGCATGCCCAGGCCTCCATGGGGATGCCCCATAGGCTGTGAAGCTCTCAACCCTGCTAGGGAGTACTCCTGCCCAAATCCGGGCACCGCCACCATCGCTAGTCATGCATTCTTTTCCTTGCCCTCAGGGTGAGGCACCCATTCCTTGGCGATCTGAGGAAGCTCATCACAGATGACTTCGTGAAGCAGAAGTGAGTATTGACTGAGTGAACTTTCTCTCACACTCGTGCATTGCTCGTGTGCTGGGCTGGCTGAGGAAGCCCTTGCCCATCCCATATCTAACACTAGAGGGATGAGGGTCTGTGGTGTGAGTGTGGGTTGGCGGTATTGTGAGTGTTGGGGGGAGTAGAATTTCGGGGAGTCTTGGGGAAAGGGAGCACACGTTGACTGAGCACGCGGTGTGGGCTATGTTGTAGCCACTGTCTCGTCCGGCACCTGCCCTGTAGGCTGTGTGAGAATTTCCCCTGCTTTTTTACATCTCAGGAACCCGGGGCTCAGATAGTGGAAGCCTGAGCATGGCCCTGGCTGGTAAGGGGCCCACTCTCTGGTCCCTGGAGGACGCGTGTGCACTCACACGGGTGCACCAGCGCATGTGTATGCACACATGCACGTGTGCGTGCGCGCGCGCACGCACACACACGGTCGGGAGTAGGCACGGAGAACGCTGCTCTTGGATGACTGTGTCTTCCCTTCACAGTCGTTGTCTATGGTGGACTGTCCCAGGACTCAGCCAGGCCATGGCCAAGACCCTGTGGTGGGGTGTGCTCAGAGCAGGGGACCTGAAGAAACAGCTCCTCTGTTTACAACACACCCAACAGGCATCTGGGTTCATTGTGACAAGGGGCACAAAACTTGTGGCCTTCCTATGAGCAAATACCCTACACGGGGGCCCCCCTGCACCTCCACGTGGCCGCTGGGCAGGACCAATGGCCTAAGGCTGTGAAGGCCTCAATATTGGAGGCAGGAACCCTGAGGGGGGAGGCGAGCATGGGAGTGGGGCATGGGCTGGAGGGCCGGAGCAGTCCCCCTGCAGGAGCTGAGCTGCAGCGCCGGGCTGGGAAGGGGCCACCTGGGAGCCAGTAGTGCAAGAACAGGTCTGCCTGGCCGGAAGCCAAAGTTTATTTTCCTCTTGCACTAAGGTACCTGGAATACAAGAAGATCCCCAATAGCAGCCCACCTGAGTATGAATTCCTGTGGGGCCTGCGAGCCCGGCACGAGACCAGCAAGATGAGGGTGCTGAGATTCATCGCCCAGGTGACGGAGAGGCTCTGTTCAGGGCCGGGCACTGGGGTTGGCACTTCCCAGACCTTGTTTGTTTCTTGGTCACGACCTTCTTAGGCCGTTTGTCCAGTGAGGATACTGAAGCTCAGAAAGGTTGTCTAAGTCACTTACACAAGTTCACAGACGTAGTATGTGTGAGGGATGGGGCGAAATCCCAGGTCTGGCCCAGAATGATAGGAGCCCGATTCCAGGCCTCTTGATTTTTGTCATGATTACGCAAAGCCTTGCACGGGAGGGTCTGTGGCAGGAAGCAGGTGCTCAGTGAACGTAGGGTGGCTGTTAGGATGGTTGCTGTTATTCCATCGCAGAATCAGAACCGAGACCCCCGGGAGTGGAAGGCTCATTTCTTGGAGGCTGTGGATGATGCTTTCAAGACGATGGATGTGGATATGGCCGAGGAGCACGCCAGGGCCCAGATGAGGGCCCAGATGAACATCGGAGATGAAGCTCTGATTGGACGATGGAGCTGGGACGACATACAGGTGGAGCTCCTGACCTGGGATGAGGACGGAGATTTTGGAGACGCCTGGGCCAGGATCCCCTTTGCTTTCTGGGCCAGATACCATCAGTACATTCTGAATAGCAACCGTGCCAACAGGAGAGCCACTTGGAGAGCTGGCGTCAGCAGTGGCACCAACGGTGGGGCCAGCACCAGCATCCTAGATGGCCCTAGCACCAGCTCCACCATCCGGACCAGAAATGCCGCCAGAACGAGTGCCAACTTCTTCTCCTGGATCCAGTAAGCTTGCCGGTCGATACATGAGACTCTGAAGGAGGGGCTGTGAGAAGACAGGACAAGGCCTGGGGTCGGGTGGCGGAACGAGGAGAGTGTGGAGAGACACTTGTTTTGATCCTTACAGCCCTCTCTGTTTCACGTGTGTGTATATTTCTGTTTTCCCCTCTGTGTCTTCTGTCGACAGGCAACGCTGATGAGCTGCCGCCGTCACTCACCGAGCCAGAGTGCCTCCTCAGATCCCTCCTTAACGTAGCACTCTAGGCGCCTTCTACCTGCCCATCGGAGATGGCATGCCAGATGAAGCTCTCTTTGCCCTTCCCGCCTTCATTGTGTGCTTTTGTCGTGCTTTCATGTTTTTGGTATCAGTGTTACATTAAAGTTGCAAAATGAATTGGGGCGTTTTCTCCTTTACCTGTGCAGGAATTGATCTGAGTGGCACGTGGTCGGGCTCCCAGGATTGGTTTGCCCAGAAGGCAGACAGGTGCGGGCAGGGTGCTGGCAGATGTGGCAGTGCCAGCTGAGTGTGCGGACCATTCCGGTCCACACAGTTCCGTGATTTCCTGTACCGTGCTGCCCCAGTTAGACGCCAACGGGGGCTGCAGGAGAAGGGATGGCATGGAGGACTGTGGGTTGGTGCCGCTGTCCCTCCCACCAAGGGACAGGGTCCACAGACACCCACCAGGGCCCAACTCTTCTGCCTCATCTTTGGAACCGCCACCCCAGAACCCTTCCCTCATCATCAACAATTGCAGGGCCTCATCCCCGAGATGCAGTCTTAAGGACGATGAGGTAGGCCTCACAGTGACATTCTCACCCTTCCAGCGGGTAGAAGGAGGAGCTGTTCCTGCTGCGAGAGTAGATTTTATGAAACCAAAGCTGCGGGCCGACCCCGACAGCCCATTGCCTGTGACTGACCCGAAGCCCGTTGGGACCTCTAGAGCTCTTCTTCATTGGAAGCAGGGCTCCCCAGTGAGGCCGAGGCCAGGCCTTGGTCCTGGGTCTTCAAGGGCTGGGTGATTCCTGTGGCGGGGGGGGGGGGGGGGGGGTGGCGGGCGGCGGGGGCTGGGACTGCACTTCCTCCAGTGAGCGACACCGAGGGCAGGGACACTTTGGACCCCTGGGATGGGCTCAGCAGGCAGGGACAGTGTCCAGAGCTTTCTCGGATCCCCTGGTGATGTCCACAGCTTGGGAGGACAAGGCCTCAGGTTCAGATGAGAGAGAGTAGCCGGAGGGCCCCTGTCCGCCCTTGCCTCTTTTGTCCAAGAAGAGGCTCTCCTCCCTCAGTCAGACCTGGATCGCGACCCAGACCCAGCTGTGTAATTTGCCAGCCCCAGTGGAAAATGAAACCACGGGTCCCCTTGCTCCAAAATTACTGAGAATTCCAGAAGAGCAACAGCAGAGCATTGCAGCGTGTGTGCAGTCCTGAGCGGAGTCCTGTGGGACCCTGCATAGGGCGCACCCCCTGGAAGCTGGCTCTGTACGGACGCCTCTCCTACAGATAGGCTTCAGGTGGGTTTCTGCCCTGTTGGCCGGTGCCGTGGTTTCTGCCTCCCTGGCTGCTGGGTCCATGCTTGGCGACATGGACATCCGTGATTCTGACAGAAATTGTGTCTCCTTCCCTGGGATGTGGGAAGAATGAAGCATGCCTGGGTCCCCAGTCCTGGGGTGATGAATGATACGTGCCGTTTCTGGCACCCTCGTCCTGGGAACCTCCCTGGCCCCTGTTGTGCACCCAGTAGGCACATGCCTTTTCATCGATGAAGGTGGCAGCACTCACCATAAGCCACAGGTGTGAGTTTGAGCACTGTGTGCAGAGGGCACTTGAGAGATGGCAGCTCATCTGGAAAGGAGGAGAAAGCAGCCTTGAGAGACAGGGTGCTGGGGAGGGCACCACCTCCCCAGGCCTCCAGGCTTGCAGCACTCTCCCCGCCCATCTCTCCTTCCCCATGGTCTTCCTCACCAGGGGCCCACTCCCCCCGCACTCTGCAGTGGGCAGTGCTGAGAGCAAGGTGGGCAGGGAGGAAGAGAGCAGAGGGGCGGCCTTGGGAGCAGGGAGGGAGGAGGGCCCTGGGGAATGCAGGCAGACTGTGGGTGCCCCAGGGGGTTAGTCTGGTCACCTAGGAGGCGGCCTTCCTCCTCACTCACAGGGCAGACGTGACACCGAGGCAGGCCTCCCTCCCGCCCCCAGCCTCGGGCCTTCCACAGGCTCCCCGACCACAAAGGCCCACACTGCGTCTCAGCAAGTGTTTTTCGAGAACCTACTATGCGCCAGGGCCCTTGGATGAGGTGTGCATGCACCTTGCAGCTCCCACAGCTTTCTCCCCAGCCCAGGCCTGCGCTCTCTGACTCCTCTCACGCTTGTTGATGGACAAGCATTCCTCGATTCACTTGTTTCCAGTTATTGACTATTATGCATAAGGTGGTTCTAAATATTCACGTACAATTTCTTGTACCGGCCTAGTTGTTGTTAGCCAGACAGCTCTGGGGTGAGTGGCACCCTCTCAGAGGCCTGTACCATGGGTAAGGACACTGAGGCTCCAAGACCCTTGTTGTAAGCCACACAACCAGAAAGTGGCTGCGCTGGTCCTTGAGCCCAGGACCCTTTGAGGTCAAACGTGTGCTCTGCCCACTGCAGACAGCTGCCACTGCCTTCGAGGGCCTCACGGTGTCGTGGGGGCGACACACCCACCTCTCACCCCTCTCTGCAGAAGCCCACCCTCCTGCCCACGCAGTCTGCCCCTACAGCTCCTCATCTCCCTTCATTGAGCCAGAACCCCACCCCTCACGGCTTCGCTGCCCCTGAGGCTTATCCTAGGCTTTTAGGACCTGCCACCACTCTCCCAGGCTCCTGAGACATCAGGTTTGGCGATATCCTGGGCATCCCTCCTGCTCCTCCTCCTCGTCTTTGTCATCATCGTGGTCAGGTCCTGGGCCTGGCGCTCTTCGTGCACCGTCTCCTTCCGTCCTCACCGATACTCTGCAGGGGTTACTGCTGCTCACTGCACACGTGTTGGAACACTCAGAGAAGGGAAGCGACTCGCCTGAGGTCTCTGGCCCAGCTCTGCCACCACCTGGACAAGTGACCTAGGCCCCGCCTTTTACTCTCTGGCCCTCAGTGCTCCCATCTCTCGCAGCACAGGATTGGACTAGATGTACTCGGAGGGGGCCCCAGCTCTGAGGCCCTGTGGGTCTGTATTCTTAGTCACATCATCTCTCTGGGCCTCAGTTTCCTCACCCGAGTAACAGGAGTAGGAGCAAATGCCCAGCCCTGCCTGGCCCTGTTCCCCGGGCAGCTGTGAGCAGCTGGAGTGGCCTGTGCATGAAAGCGGGTAAGACGTGGGTAAAGCAGTATGCAAACGGGAGGTGCATGTGCCCCCCACGCAGCCCAGGTGTGTCTGAGAGGGGAGGGCCTCTGAAATGCACCTGAGATCAGCGCCTCTCACTGCCCCTCTGAGTCCCATGACCTTGGGGAGGTCGCTTCACCTCTGAGAGCCTCCATTCCCTCATCTGCTCAGTTGGGGTTACAGGGCCCACCTCGCAGTTTCAAGAAAGACAGCATCGCGCAGTGGAGACGCGGACGGTATCAGAAATGCAGCGAGGACCCCAGTCCAACCCCCAGCACCTTTTCGCAGCGAGGAGACTCAGGACCAGGCAGAGGGAATGACTTGTCCAATGTGAAGGTCTCGAGTTCCCTGGGTCCCAAATCTGGATGAGTCCATGTTACAAGTGCTCTTTTTTCTTTTTTGAAACCAGCATTGTACAACAGATCCAAGTCTGCAGGACATTGTCCCCTTCACATATGACTTCGCACTGTCCTCACACACCCTCACAGTCTCCCGGAGACGCCAACGCTTCAGCGTCCACATCAGAAAGGGACTCTCGCACCTCAAGGTGACACAGCAGTCCCTTGCCAGGCCGCCTGTCCTAGTATGTGGTTCAGCAAATGCAGGCCATTTTATTTTGAAATAGTTGACATATCCACGGGTACAAAGTTCAAGAAATGAAACAGGGTGTACACACTCAACGACCACCCGAAGGATGAAAATTAAAAAGACCGTGAGTGCTAAGAGGTGCTGAGGATGTGGAGCAGAGGATCTCCCCCACGCTGTCCGTGGAAGGCTCAGTTTGTATGAGGCCTTTAAAACACATTAGGGATTAGAGCATGTTGATACTTTGTGCAGCCCCGAGGGAGGAAATATCAGAGACAAGGTCTAGGCCAACGTGAGCCTTCTGAAAGCAGAGAGGAAAGAAGCGGGAAGATGTAGCTCTACGACAAGGAGGCCATTGCTTTTAGCCAGGAAGCCGACACAACTGAGAGCCAGATAATCACGTGCCTGTGAGACGGCAGCAGCTACAAATCATGCTCTAGCCTGCTTCTGAAGCTGCCTAGGAAACTATGGGGTCCCGGCAACCGGAGTAGGGACGCAGGGAAGGAGTCCTAGGATCGGGCCACCCTCGTGAATCTCCTCCTCTTGCTTCCTTCCCTCAACATGAAAAAGGAGCATGAGGCACAAGTTTGGGATGCAGTGGGGGCAAGGGCAAGGGCAAAGGCAGGGGCAAGAACCAATGCAGAAGGATATTCCCAGGAGATGGAGTCCACCCTTAGCTGTCATTGCCAATTCCCATCCTGAAGCTCGCTTTGTTCATCTGTGTGAGGCGGGGGTGTGGAGGAGACGAGAGGCTGGCTAGAGCCTCCTGCTTGGTGCCCACAAGTAGAATCCTTGCATGACTGATGAAGCTCTGAACGTTTTCACGATCAGAAGTCTACGTTTTGGGTATTGCTTATTAGCAAACTGAGTTCCTCCAAGTTAAACTAATAGCCAAGGTTTCTCCTTATCAGCTTCACTGAGGTTTAATTTTCAAACCAAAACAATGTGCTCACTTTAAGTGTACAGTTCCGTGGGCTTGGACAAATGCTACCATGCACGTAGCTACCACCCCAATCAAGAAAGGGAATATTTTCATCAGCTAAGAAAGTTCCCTTGCGCCCCTTCCCACTGAATCCCTACCGTCCACATCCAGCCTTAGGCAACCACTGGTCTTTCTATATCGCTATAGTTTAGAATTCTCTTTCCTCGAGTCTATTACACACATAAATATGCGGTATGTAATCTTTCCTGTCTGTCTCCTCTTTTCCCTATTTGAATGTTTCGGAAATTCATCCATGCCACGGCAGGAATCAGTAGACTGAACTAAAATTTTTTCTATTCACAGACAACCTGATGGCCCCTATTGAAATCACACAGATATACAAAAGTCTCCTATCCTAGAACTAATAACTGAATTTATCTAGAGTGCCGGATACAAGATTAAGACACAAAATCAATCATATTTCCATATACTAGCAAAGAAGAGTCGGAAAATGAAATTTAAGAGAGGAATGCCACTCGCCACTCAAAAAGAAGTGCAATTCTTAGCTGTGAATCCAACAAATGATGCACTCTATTTGCATGCTGAAAACAGCAAAACACTGAAGAAGGAAATAAAAGAAGACCCAAACAAATGGAGCAATGTACTATGGTCATGGATTGGAACAGGAACGCAATCAGGAACGTAAAACTTTTAGAAGGAAACAATGGAAAATCTTCGACCTGGGGTTTGGCAAAGATCTTTTAGGCGTGGCACCAAAAACCCCTTTTTCCCCTGTGAAAGATACTGTTAAGGGTTTGAACAGACAAATTCCAAGCTGGGAGAATGTATCTGCACATTACATATCCAACAAAGGTCTTGTCTTGTATCCAGAAGATGTAAAGAACTGTCAAAACTCAACAGTAAGAAAACACCGGAAAAAAAGTTTGAACAGATACTTCAACACAAAGGATATATAGGTGGCAACTGAGCACTTGAACAAGAGGTTAACCTTGCCGGCTCTCAGGCAAATGCACATTAAAGCTAAGGCAAGATAATAGCATTCCTGTATTGAAATTGCTAAAACTAAAGAAAAAGAAAAAGAAACAAGCAGGCAAGCCAACAAAAAACCACCTGACAATACCAAATGGGGTTGAGGAGGATGGGCAGCAACTGGATTTACCACATGTTGCTGGAGGGAAGGAAAAGTGGTACAGCCACTATGGAAAAACAGTTTTATTGCTTCTTAGGAAGTTAAACATACACTTAGCCACATGACCCAGCAATCTCACCCTGAAACATTTCCCTTAGAGAAGTGTAATCTTGAGTTCACACCAAAACCTATACATGAATGTTTATAGCAGCTCCGTTCTTAATCACCAAAAACTTGAAACAACCCCAAAGTCCTTCAACAAAGTGCACTATTTCCATACAATTGAATACTATTCAATGGTAGAAAGGAATGGCCTAGCGATGGAGCCAACAACTTGGATGAAACTCAAAAGCATAAATTATGCTTAGTGATAGAAGGCAGTCTCAGAAGGTTACATCTTAAATGCTTCTGCTTATATGACCTTCTTGAAAAGGCAAAACTAACATGACTGAGAGCAGATTGCTGGTGCCATGGTTAGGTGTGGAGAGAGAGTGTGACTGCAAAGGGACAGCACTGGGGACTTCTTGGGGGTGATGGAAACCTTCCGAATACTGATTGCAGTGGTGGTTACAAGAATCTAGACAGGTGTTAAAATTCCTAGAACTGGATGTCCAAAAGAAGTCTATGTCACCGAATATTAATTTAAAAATAAAATTAAGGAAATAATGGTGAAATAGTTTTCTCCATCAAACAAAAAATGTATTAGAATTGTACACCAGTGGCCTGCACTATGGAAAATATGGAATGCATTTCTTTAAGGTGAAGGAAAACCATTCCAAATCTAAACCCAGATCAATGCAAAGGAATGAATAGCTATAGAAATGGTATATATGGGTCGGAGAGGTCGGGGGGGAAGTGGTTGTTTTTTTTTTTTAAACTACTTTCTTT
The DNA here is from genome assembly GCF_037783145.1 of Equus przewalskii. Taxonomy (NCBI): domain Eukaryota; kingdom Metazoa; phylum Chordata; class Mammalia; order Perissodactyla; family Equidae; genus Equus; species Equus przewalskii. The sequence goes on along the minus strand of NC_091863.1, from coordinate 42,277,757 downwards.
AAAAGCTAATTGAATGTTTTCAACACCAATACCAGTGCATTGTAGGGGATATAATATATGTATAAACAAAATGTATGGAAACGCATGATGGATGGGAGTGTAGAAATAAAGGCATACTATGTAAGTTTTTTACCTTGTAGATGAAGTAGAATCTTATTATTTTGAAGGTGAAATGCCTAAATTTAAATATGTATAATATAATCTCTACAAGAACCACTTAAATAGAAAACAAAAGGAATAGGTAACAAACCAATAGGTAGATCAAAAATGGAATACTGAAAAATATATCAGTAATGCATAAGATGGCAAGGGAATTGGGTGAAAGAAAGAATGAGAAAACAAACGAAGGAAACAAGGAAATAGAAAAGGAAGGAAAGAACTGGTCTACACGAAAGAAGATGATGGATTTGACGCCAATCACATTTATACTTAAACTAAATGTAAATATTCTGAACTCCCCAAATAAAAGGCAGAGATTTCTAGGCAGGATAGCTGTGAGACACTACAATATGCTGTTGAATAGAAACTCACTTTAATATACAGACAGACAGGGGCCGGCCCCGTGGCCGAGTGGTTAAGTTCGCGCGCTCTGCTTCGGTGGCCCAGGGTTTCTCCGGTTCGGATCCTGGGCGTGGACATGGCACCACTTGTCAAGCCATGCTGAGGCGGCATCCCACATGTCACAACTACAAGGACCCACATCCAAAAATACGCAACTCTATACGAGGGGAGGGGCTTTGGGAGAAAAAGGAAAAATAAAATCTTGAAAGAAAACAGAGAGACAGAGATAGGTTAAATGTAAAAGGATTGAAAAAGGTATACCGTGTGAACATGAATTGTGAGTAAAAAGAGAAGGTATAACAACGGATAAGGCAGATTTTAGGACCAGGAGCATTACTGGTGACAGACAGGGATGTTTAATAATGATAAAAGTGTCAGTTAATCAGGAAAGCGTAACAGTCTTCAGTGCACCGGACAACAGAAGCTTAAATTACAAAAATTGAAAACCGACAGAACTTAAAAGAGATATAGGCAAATCTATTTAATAGTTGGAAATTTCAAAAATTCTGCCTGAGGTTTTGATACGGCAAATAGATAGGAGGTCAATAATTATACGAGGGACTTTAACAAGACTATCAACTAATTTGACCTGATTATACTACATTCCTCCGCCCAGTAGCAGTAGAATACACATTCTCTGCAAAGGCCCATGGGACAAGCGCCAAGGACGATGCTATCATGGGTTATAAAACAATACTCCACCAACGAAGAAGGATCAAAGTCATGTAGAGGATGTTCTCTGGGCACAATGGAAGTAAACAAGAACTCATAACAAGAAACTTCTGGAGAATCCACAAAACTTTGAAATTAAACGTCAGACTTCAAAATAACACACAGTCAAATAGGAGGCGCTAGGGAAATTTGAAAGCATTTTGAACTAAAGGAAAATGTAAACACAACATGTCAATTTTTGTGTGATTCAGTCAAAAGAGAGGAGTTTTCAGCTTTACGTGTTCATATTAGGAAAGAAGAAAAGTCTCACGTCAATGAACCACAAAACTAAGATGCTATCAAAAGAAATAAAAAGCCGAGAAGAAGTAGAAAAAAGGAAAGAATAAGGATATCAATGAAATAGAAAACAAACAATAGAGAAAATGCGATGAAGCCAGCTGGCTGGTTCATTTGAAAAATTAATACAATCGATAAAACTCTATGCAGACTAACCAAGAAAAAGCAGGTAAGACACAAATGACCAGTATCCGGAATAGCAGTGGGGACATGACTTTCGGGTGCACAAACGCTAAAACGGTGATCAGGGAATACTATCAACAACTGTATTACCAAAAAACTGCACAACATAGAAAAAAATGGGCAAATTCTTTGAAAGACACAACCATCAAAGCTCGCTCAAGAAAATAGAGAATACTTGAATAGCCTTATACCTATTAAAGAAACAGAATTTACAGCCCAAAACCTTCACACAAAGGAAACTCCAGGCACACTTGGCCGCACTGGTGTGTTCTACAAAATATTTCAGGAAGAATTAGCGCCAAATTTGTACAACTCTGTCGGAAAAATGAAGACGAAGGAATGCTTCCCAATTCGTTCTGTGAAGCTATTATCCTTAAACCAAAACCAGACAAAGGCATTACAAGAAAATATAACTGCAAACCAATATCCTTCCAGAGCACAGACAAAAATTCTAAACAAAATGTTGGCAAGTCGAAAGCAACAATATATAAAAGACATTCTTTATGACCAAATGGAGTTTCTCTCGAAACGGAAGTTCTCTTGGACGTTTGAAAATCAACACATGAAATCAGACATATTGATAGACCTCAAAAGAGAACCATACCTCCGTCTAAATAGATGCGTGTCATAGGCAGCACAACGGCACCCAAGTGTATCCACACATTAATAATCCACGTAAACTGTGAGTATTTTACCTTACAGGCAGAAAGTACTTTTGGCAGATGTGATTAAGTTGAGGATCTTGAGGTGTGGAGATTATCCTGGATTATCTGGGTGGACCAAGGTAATCACAAAGGTCCTTCTAAGGCGGAGGCAGGAAAATGAGCGTGAGGAGGAGATGTATGACAGAAGCAGAGGTCAGAGAGGAGAGAGGTTGGAAGATGCTGTGCTGCTGGCTTTGAACATGGAGAAACGGGCACTAGCCGAGGAATGGAGGCCGCGTCTAGAACAATGGAAAGGCAAGGAACAGATTCTCCCCTGGCGGCCTCAGAGGAGCATTGCTCTGTAGACACACTGATTTTGGCCTTGTAAGACCCGTTTCGGACTTCTAACCCCCAGAACTTTACGATAACAAACCTGTGTTGTTTAAAGCCACTAAAGTATGTGGCAATGTGTTATGGCTGCAGTAGGATACTAATATAATTTAGGAAAAGCATGTACCAAAATTTAACACCCATTCAGATTAAAAACTCTCTGGAAACCAGGAATAGGAGACACTTCCTCAACCTGCCAAAGGTCATCGAAAACACACTTCATAGTTAAAAACTGAGAGCTGTCCCCCTAAGATCGCTCACCACTCCTAATCTGCACCAGACTGGCAGTCCTACCTAGTGCATTGAGGCAGGGTTTAAAAATGTTCAAAAAGGGCGTGCACGGTGGAAAGGAAGAAGTAAATTGTCTTTATCCACAGATGATATGGTCATCTACACAGAAAACCCTAAAGAATCTTTGAAAAGAATTGCTAAAACTACTGCTGGTGAGGTCAGCAAGGTTGCAGGATACGAGGTCAATAAACAAAAGTCAGTTATCGTTATCTACTGTAAAAGCAAACCATCAGAATGTAAAACAAAAATATCATTTACAAACCTGCAAAACGTGAACTACTTAGGGGTGAATTTAACAAAATATGTGCGAAGCTGTAAGATGAAACACGAAGGCATTGCCGAGAGAATTTCACAACGATGGGAACGAGTGGAGAGACAGATTAGACGGCGTGTATGGATTTTAAGACTCAGTGTTGCTAAGATGTAAATTCCCCCAAAATCAATCTATTGATTCACAGAAATTCAAAGGACTAGAAAGCAGCAAGGTGATTCTACAACTTTTACTGACATACAAAAGATTGGAAGAGCCAGAACAATTCAGACAGAGAATCACCTATGTGAAATTCTCAGGCTGGCTAACTTCATAAGTTGCTGTAAATCTACAGTCAAGGTACTGTGGGACTGGCATAAGGAGAGACGTATAAATAAACGGAAAATGAATAAAAGTCCGGAAATAGACGTACACATGTATGGGCGATTGATTTTCAAAAATGGCGCTAAGGTAATCCAATGGGGGAAAACATGCTTTCAACAAATATTGAAGAAGAATTGAATATGCACATGGAAAAAGAATGAAGCCTTCTCATCACTTCAAATCACATACAACCATAACCCAAAATAGACAATAAGCATACACATGAAGGGGAAATTATAAAACTTGTTTGTGATAACAGGAGAAAAAAACCTTTGTTAGCTTGACTTAGGCAAAGACTTCCTGGAACACAAAAAGCATGAACGAAGCAAGAGGAAACTGGTGAACTAACTTTATTAAAAAAACCAAAAAAAGGTAAAAGGCAAATCAATCAAAACTTTTGCTCTTTGGAAGATCCTGTTAAGAAAAGAAAATCCAGTCACGGAAAGCGAGAACACATATACCCTAAAGAACTTACTTGCACATGTGAATATATAAAAATCTCAAACAAGTCAATAATGGGAACCCATGACTTGTTTTAAAAATGAACAAAATATTTAAACAGGCATTTCCCTAAAGAAGATACATGAAAGGCAAGTAAACACATGAAAAGTTGCTCAAAATCCCTACTCATCATGGAAATGCAAACTAAAACCAAAATGAGACCGCAAACCATAACGACTAGAATGGCTACAATTCAAATGGCTGACAATGGCAGGGGCTGGCGAGGTGGAGCCACTACAGTTTTCATACATGCTGGTGCAAAGACTAGGTAGTTTCCGTAAAAGCTTGGCAGTTTCTTATTACGTTAAGCATACAACTACCATGTAATCCAGCCATTCTGCGCCTAGGTATTTAACCCAGAGAAATAAAAGCGTACGTCCACACCAAACGTGTATGTGAATGTTGGCAGTGGCTTTATTCATAATGTTCCCGAGCTGGAAACCTCCAAAACGTCCATCATTGGTGAATGGATTATCAAATTGCAGCATATCCATACGAAGGACCAAAAGGAACAAACTACCGACATACACAATGCGTGGGGATATCAAAAGCGTTAAGTGGAAGGCCAGAAAGAGAATACCGCATACTGTCTGATTCATGTTACATACACTTCTTGGGAAGTGAAAACCAAAACGAAAGAAGGAAGGGCTGGAGGTGGGGTGAGGAGAATGACGCGAAGGCACATGAGGAAACACCGTGGAGCACTGGAAAAGTTCTCTGTCTTGATATTGCTGGTGGTTGGTACTGACGTTTCAATTTGTCCAAACTCATCAAACCGTACGCTCAAATGGGTATAGTTTCTTGAAGGTAAACTATGTCTCCACAAAACCAAGAAATAAATGAAAGAGATAGTTTACATACAAAAAATAAAACACCTGAAAGTAAGAACTGAATGGGTACCTTTTCAACAGGTAAGACATGGTGAAAAGAGAATTAGTGTACCAGATGATGGGTCAGATAAAAAGATCCAGAATAAAATAGAGAGAGAACAAAGGATGAAAAGTACGGATGGGGTCGGAAGGGATATAGTGGATGCAGAGGCTAACATAGGCCTATTGTATTTCAATTGGAGCTCCATGAAGAGGTGACAGAGAGAGAGTGCCTCGGCAACATTTGAACAGGTAGGGGCCATGGGGTGTCCAAAACCGACACATAACGTCTGCTTAAGGCTCAAGAAACACTAAGACGCCTAAGCAGGATAATTCTGAAGTAAATATCTCAAACTTACATAGCCAAACTGCTGGAAAGCAAACAAAAAGAACATCACGAAAGCAACTGGGAAAATGAAGCCACGGTCTTCAAACAGGAACGTGAGACTGGCAGTTGACTTTCAACATGTTCAAGGAAGCCAGAAGCCTGTAGGATGATGTATTCAAAGTGCTGAAACAATGCAACTGCCAACTTAGACTTCCATAACCAGGAAAAATATCCCTCAAGATGAAGGTGAAACAAAGATCTTTTCAGACAAAAGAGTGAATGTTTCATGTTCTTACCATATGATCCAGCAATCACGCTCCTTGGTTATTTACCCAAATGTGTTGAAAACTTTTGTCCATGTAGAAACCTGCACACAAATGTTTATAGCAGCTTTATTCCTAATTGCCAAAATTTGGAAGCAATCATATAACATGCTGACTATAGTTAATATTAATGTATTGTACACTTGAAATTTGCCAAAAGAGTAGATCTCAATGTTCTCATCATGTGCGTGCACACACGCACACACACACACAGGCACAAAGGGTAACTATGTGAGATGATGGATATGTTACTTAGCTTGATCTTGATCATCATTTCACAATGTACACGTATGTCAAAACATCACATTGTACCACCTAAATATATATATTTTTAAAGTATGCGCTTTTTTGTTGGTGAGGAAGATTGGCCGTGAGCTAAGCTCTGTCACCAATCTTACTCTTTTTTTTTTCTTTCCTCCCCACAGCCCCAATACATAGTTGTATATCCTAGTTGTAGGTCATTCTAGTTCTTCTATGTGGGATGCTGCCACAGCACGTCTTGATGAGCGGTATGCAGGTCCGTGCCCAGGATCTAAACCGGCAAACCCCGGGCCACCGAAGCAGAGCATGCGAACTTAACCACTCGGCCACAGGGCCGGCCCGTAAATATATATATTTTTATTTGTCAATCATGCAATAATAAAGCTGAAGAAAGAAAAAAGATGTCCTGCAGTAGGTGAATGGATAAACTGTAATACATCCATCCAATGTAATATTGTTCATCAATAAAGACAAATGAGCTATCAAGCCACCAAGAGACACTTAGGAACCTTAAAAGTGCATTGCTACATGAAAAAACCCAATCTGAAAAGGCCACGTACTGTATAATTCCAGCTACATGATATTCTAGAAAAGGGAAAACTATGGAAGCAGTAAAAAGATCAATGGTTGCCAGGATTTTGGAGAAGTGAAGGAAGGAAGAACAGCTGGGGCAAAAGGGAGTTTTAGGACAGTGACAGGATTCCCTAAGTTACAGTGATGATGGACACACGTCATCATACGTCTGTCGAAAGTACAACACAAAGAGTGAACCCAGATGCAAGCTATGGACTTTAGTTAGTAATCATGTATCGATATTGGTTCATCAATTGTAACAGAGGGGCGACAGTAATACAACATGTAAATGATATGGGACACTAAAAGCAGGGTGCTGGTGGCGGAGGGGATGTGTATGTGGGAGCTCTCTGTACTTTCCGATCAATTTTACTGTAAGCATAAAACTTCTCTAAAAAAAAAAAGGCATTAATTTAAGTTAGAAAGAGAAAAGGTTTCGCCAACAGACCCACACTAAAGGAAATACTTAAGTGTGTTCTTTAAGCAGAAAGAGAATAATCCCTGATGAAACTCAGAGATAGGGAAGTAACGAAGACTGACACATAAGCTAAATGGGTGGGTATATTCAAATGACATTGACTTTATAAAATGGTACTAAAAGTAATAATGTCTTTTGAGAGTAAAACCATGTATGTTTGCATGTGTATATCTGTGAGTGATTAAAGTACATGGCAGCAATAGTATTAAAGTAAGGAGAGGGTCAACGCAGACTAAGTGTTCTAAGGTAGTGGTGTTGTCTGTGATGAGATAAGAGCACCAATTCATGTTAGACTCTGCGAAGTTAGGAACACAAGCTGTAGTCGCCAAACAACCACTAAAAGGATAATGAAAGAGTGAATACCTATAGAGATGATAGACGTGGAAAATAGAAAAAATTTTAAAATAAGCCAAAAGAAGGCAAAAACTAAGAGGTAAGTGAGCACAGACAAGTGGGAGAAATAGGAAATGGGAAGATGGTAGCTATAAACCCAAATACATCAATAATCACTTTAGAGCCAAACACCTCAGTGAAAAGACAAAGAATAACAGCCTGAATGAAGGAGGACAAAGAAGAGGAGGAAGCCGCTGGGCAGGAGGAAGGAGAAGTAGAAGGGGAGAGAAGGAGGAGGGCGAGGAGGAAGAAGAAGAGGAGGGGGAAAAAGAAGACAGAAACCCCCGATACGCTGCTTGCAAAGACGCACTTCAAATGCAAGTATTCCGAAAAACGGAATGTCACAAGTTCGAGAAACATAGACCTTAAAAACATCAATCAAAGCAAGCTGGTGTACCTCTATTCGTATCAGAAACTGTCTTATTTTAGACAAAACCCTGTCACTATAGGTGAAGAGGGATACTTAATAATCATAATGGGTCCAACTCACCAGGAAAATAAAATAATTATGAGTCTGTTTGCACTAAATAACATGGTCTCAAAATATAATGTAAACCTTGACAGAACTGCAAGGACATATGCATGAATCCACAACCATAGCGGGAGATTTAAAAGCACTTCTCTCAGTAACCGATAGAACATGCAGAGAAAATGTTGCAAAGATACGAAAGATCTGAAAAACACAATGAACAAACTTGGCAGTGGATATTGATGCGTCTATATGCGTGGGCTCAACAACTGCGGGATACGCAGTCTTTCCAAGCGTTACTGATATTTACCAAAATTGATCGCATGCTGATCATAAAGTAAGTCTCAGCAAATGTTGAGACAATGAAATGATAAAGAGTATATTCCCCGACCACAAGGCCATTAAGCTAGAAATTGGTAACCAACGATAACTAGAAACTCCCCCATATTTTTTCTTTTTAAAGATTGGCACCTGAGCTAACAATTTTTGCCAATCTTTTCTTCTTCTTCTTCTTCTTCTCCTCCTCCCCTCTTCCTCCTCCCCCTCCTCCTCCTTCTCCTTCTCCTTCTCCCCCTCCCCCTCCTCCTCCTTCTCCTTCTCCTCCTCCCCTCCCCCTCCTCCTCCTTCTCCTTCTCCTCCTCCCCCTCCCCCTCCTCCTCCTTCTCCTTCTCCTCCTCCCCCTCCCCCTCCTCCTCCTTCTCCTTCTCCCCCTCCCCCTCCTCCTCCTTCTCCTCCTCCTCCTCCCCTCCCCCTCCTCCTCCTTCTCCTTCTCCTCCTCCCCCTCCCCCTCCTCCTCCTTCTCCTTCTCCTCCTCCCCCTCCCTCCCCCTCTTCCTCCTCCTCCCCCTCCTCCCCCTCCCCTTCCTGCTCTTCCTCCTCTTCCTCTTCTTCCTCTTCTTCTTCTCCCCAAAGGCCCCGAGCACATAGCTGTATGTTCTAGTTGTGAGTGCATCTGGTTGTGCCACGTGGGACACTGCCTCAGCATGGCCTGATGAGTGATGCCACGTCCGCGGCCAGGATGCTAACTGGCGAAACCCTGGGCCGCCGAGGTGGAGTGTGCAAACTTAACTCTCAGCCACGGGGCCGGTGGCCATCCCCCCGATATGTTTTTAAATGAAAGAAATATCCTTCTAAATAGCCCAGAGCTTGAAGAAGAAATCCTCAATGAAGTTACAAAATATTCTGAACTGAATAATAATGAAGATTTGTGGGATACAGCTTTAATATGTATATTACAAAAGAGAGAGAGAGAGAAAGGCGAAAAACTCAATGACCTGTGCATCTATCTCAAAAGTGTAACAGAATAGCAGGTTAAACACAAGGAAAACAGAAGAAATGAAATAAGGATAAGAGCATTAACCAGTGAAAGACAAAACAAAATAGTCAGGGCTGGTTGCTCCTAAAGACCATACAATTGACAGGCACCTGGTGTGGGCCTGAAGCAACAAGTGAGAAGCTAGCTAAAAACCAACGTCCAGAATGAATGAGGAGACACCACTAGCGACAATGAAGATATTTAAAGGTCATTAGCCAAGATCATGAACAACTTTAGGCGAATAAATTTGAAGATTTAGATACACCTAATGCACAGATTTCAAGGAAACACAACAAAATGACACCAAAACAAAATAAAAATCTGAATTGTCCTATATGTACCCAATGAATGGAATCTGAAGAAAAGAACAAAAACAACGTCCGTATTCTGATGACCCCACCAATTAATTCTACAAAACTTTAAGGAAGAAACCTTACATACCTTCCAGAAAAGACAGAAAAGAGGAATCTCTCCCCATCTCTTTCTAGGAGGCCTAAACACTATAAGAACGTTATAAGAAATGAAATGTACAGGTCAATCTTTCACAGAAGCATGGAAGGAGAAATCCTGAACAAAACACTCACAAAGCAAATCCAGTTACATGTCTTAAAAGGGTAAAACGTCACAAGCAAGTCAAAATTATTCACAAACAGGCAAAATTAAATTCAAGTGGTAAAAGTCGAGCACCGACTGGATTCGCTGAGGAGGCAGACGGTGGTGGCCGAGTAAAGGCATGAAGGCCGCTTTGGGGTTGCTGGCAAGGCCAGATCTCCTGACCTGGATTATAGCCACTCAGACGTGTGTGATGCAGTCATTTACTGAGCATTGATGTTTCATGCAATTCCGTTTTTGTGATAGATTTCCCTGAGAAGTTACATAAAGATATTTAAATAAATAGACTCCCAGGAGTGTATGTAAAGAATCGATTATTCAGTGATTTGTATATTCTCTGACCACAATGCCATTAAGCTATGAATTAATAACGAAGATCATTAGAAAATCCCTCATATGTTTGTAAATGACGAAATATCCTCCTAAGTTACCCATGCTCTAAGAAGAAATCACACTGAAACTAGAAAGTAGTTTGAACCGACTAATACGGAAAACTTGGGAGTCCTTTCCCTGCTGCGATTATTGAACGTCTCCCCTTGTGATGGTGAGATTACCCAGGGAAGACTCTCCTGCATCTATGGGAAGAGGCAAGATGCCAGCGGTTTGGACACCAAGTTGGGAATGAGGCTAGGGACTGAACTTTTCTGTAGATTTTTCGCTTAAAGTCCTCTATTGGGTTTGGATGCCTGAGTTTCCCAAGTCCATAAAGCTGCCACTTCATCCTTGCCGGAGAGTCAGTCTCTCCTCAAGGCCCCAAGAATTTGGAGAAAGCAATTTGCCCAGCTGCTGCTTGTTGAGAGGGACTCTGGGTGTCTAAATGTTCCTTAACTAACTTTAGAGCAATCGTGCCATTTACAACCCCATCATTACCCGTGACTTGCAGGGGTCCATGCCACTGCCCGTCTTGCAGACACTTTGACCGTCTGGCGAGGGGGCGTTGAAGACGGCTGCTTTGGCGCTTTCCTCACTGCTGGGTTAGGAGTAAGCACTCTTAAATCAGCAAAGTCAATATCACTCATCTGTCTGCCATCCACCTTCTATTACTTTACTATTAGTGTCTCCTTTTTGTCCTTGTAGGGTTGGGCCTCTAACAAAAAGGATCTAGCCAGGAGGAGGGAAGAGCAAGAGAGGGAAGCAGAGAGAAGGAGACAGAGAATGGACGAAGGACATGAACAAAGGCGCCTCTTGGGGAACTTGGAAGCAGGAACAGTGGTGCGCTGACAAGATGGGAGAGCTCCTCACCCCGTTTCGGTCTGTCACTCAGACCCCAAGGAGCAGGCATCTGGCTGTACTTCGTGTTCACCCCTTGGCGAGCAGAGGGCAGGGCACCTTAGGTGAGCATCCCATCGTGCTGCAGGCCATGCAAGAGCGTACGTAGTTGCCCCCAACGTAAAAGAGAAGGCAGTTACCTAAAGAGGCAATGAGAGGATGCCGGAGGGCAGAAAGCCGAACGACAATGACGTTTCTTTCACTGAGCCCACCGTGGAAACTCGCTTCTCTATTGGTCACACTCACAGCTCCTCGTCATTTAATTCCATATCGCTTATCATAATCAGCAATGACACAATGACGTCTGTGATTAATTTTAGGATTCATCGACCTGTGAAGCTGAAAGCTCAGTGGACATGGGCCATGTTAGGCCGATCATAACTGAATGAAGTAATTCTTAGTCACTCTATAAGTAGCTGGATAGGGGCAGAGGAGAGAGGGTGAGAGGAAAAACAAAGTATAGAGACAAAGAAGAAAGAGAAAGAGAGCAGAACAATGGAGGACCAGAACAAGAAACTAAGAAGGTTAGTGAACAGGCAAGGGAGAGGGGGAGACAGAGGGAGGAGAAATTGAAAGCCAACGCAGGTAGGAGAGAGAGAGGAGTGGGAGAGGAAAGATGAGAGGGTGATGATACATATTGAAGTGGTCGTAGCACAGCCTCACCCACAAGAATCCTGTGGGCTAGCCAGTGTGATGCAGACGATGAAGTGTGTGCGTATGTGTGTGTGTGTATGCTTGCGCCTGTGTGTTTTCTGTGTAATAACAATAATCGCAGGCATCAACACGCCTGTGGAAATCGTGAATTCTTTCAATGTGAGCGCTTTGCTCTAATCTCTTCTCCCAAGGGCCTTTATGGCAGGACCACCTCTGCTTTTCTCCCACAGTCCAATGCGTCACTCAGCTTCAGTTCCCATGGTAACCAAGGTACTTGTTTCCTGTCATGACTAGGGACTAAGGATGAGTCAAAGAGAAAGGCAGAGAAATGTGTGTGCTCTGTCTTCCTCCAAGGTACACAAGCTCCTATTCAGGGACTTAAAAAGCTTGTTCTATTTAGTTCCACTTGCTCTGCACCCACTGTCTGCTGGAGGAGAACAGAAAGTGTAGAGCAGCCAAATACGAACCTGGAATTTACACCTCTCCCTCCATGGATGGGAGACCTAGGCTTCCCTGGCCCTTAGCCATCTTCTCACCAACGATTTGTCTCATCTCCAAACCATGCCCACGGAATCCAGGATTCCTGCCACCCGACCCACTCCCCTGTTCCCGCCCCGTAGCCTCGATCACGTTGTGGGGGTTTCCCGTGGTCCCAACTTTCTGACACAAACCTAGGTTCTAGCCAGATTTCAGAAGTGCTGCTCCCAGAAAAGTTCCATGATCCCCAGTAGGGGAGTCACTCAGGACACACAACATCCTCCTCTCCTCTTTGGCCTGAGAGATCTCTACCCAGACCAGAAGACCAGTTGATAGGGCTCCCCCTTCCTGCCCCACCCCTGTTCTACCAGGGCCTTGGGGAGACTCAGAGGAGGGAGGTCTCCGCCAGTCTCCTGATTTTGGAAAACCACAGAACTAAGGAGGGACCTCTTCCCTACCCCGTCATCCCGAGTAGCCAACTACAGTACCTCCTCTGCATTGGCTGCCCGTTTCCGAGGCCAGACGTGCACGGTGCCAGGCAGGACATGAGACCTCCCAGGACACCAGTGTGTGAGGAAAGACAGCACAGAAGTTGCGGGTATGTCCCCACCTACCCCTCCCTTCTCTCCCAGAATTGTAGGATGTCTCTGGAAGCCCATTTGTCCACCCTCACTGTCATTTCCTGGGTCCCAGCTGCCCACCATTTCCCATGTACTGGAACCCCTCAGTCCAAAACATCTAAGGACTCTCACCTCCGCTCCCATTGAATAACCCACACTGGCCAGAGCCCGAAGGCTGGCCCATCCTCCTCACCTCAGGGTCTTCTTCAGACGTCCAGTCTGGTTTTGGAAAGGCAGTTTGCCTCATACCCACTGCCAGCCACTTCTCTGTCTCACATCCGTCTCAGGGGATCTCAGACCTGCCTCGATGCAGGTCTCTGTCTGCATGTCCAGGAGGAGATTCCCTTCAAATTGGACCGAAGGTGAACAGTAATGCAAGGAAAGCAATGCTTTGCATGAATACCCTGCTCCTTAAATCTCCCCACACACCACTCTAGACTCTATGGTAGCAGCAGATTTTAATGATACGTCAAACGTAACCAGGAAGAACTGTAATGTCAAACAAAACTACTAGGAAATGATGGCTAAATACCAATGTTCCCAGGGTCCAAGGAAAATCACCCATCTCCTGCTTCCCCCAACCCCAAAGTTAACGCCTTCTGGGGAGATTCCATTCTGGGTTGATCATTGTTCCCAGCTTTTCTTCCCCGGCCCAAGGACTGCCCTTTTCTGCCCCCAAAATGAGAAAGTCCCCTCCATTAATCTCCTTCATTACAGAGATTTCAGTTTTCTTAACAATGGGATCTCGCTACATCTCCACACTCCCCGCAGAACGTACAAACACACACAGTCATGCACGTGGCCCAGAAATACCAGTGGCATGCAATAATGCCTAACCAATACAGTTCTCAAAATTTAAATTTGTTAGTCTAGATTAACCTCTAATACTGAGTCTGGATCTCATGGACTTCAAAATTCATTCCCTCATCCTCTGGCCATTACAGGTTTGCTAATCTCTCATTCTCTATCTGGCCATCCACAGGATGTAAGTATCAGGGTGCCTTTAAGTAAGAGTAGGAAGCATGGCGCAGGTGATAATTGAAACAAAGCTAGCATCTCCAGGTGACCTAATCTTTATTCTCACCCTTTAAAAGATTTAAGCCCTGCAGATAGCCAGTGTTTGTCTCGCATCTCCCTGTTCTCCTGTCCTAGTGGTTATTCCCATCAGCATACAATCATGTTCCAGTACCCTCCCTATCTGCCATTTTTAACAAATACCTTCCCTTGATGACACTTCCCTACCCGTTATTGTTCCATATATCTGCTGCCCTTCTCGGCAAAACTTCCATGGTAAGTTGTCTAGACGGGTTGTCCCCACTTCCTCACCTCCCCCTCCAGCAAGTCTTGCATCCCCATCTGTCCTCTGTTCTTCTTGTTCTCCAATAACTCGCATGATGTCGAATCACAATAGCATTCCTCTGCCCCTGTTTAACTACTCAGTAGCGTTTAAAATGCTGCCTACTTCTTCTTCCCTGAAATCTTCTGGATTTCATGAAACAACGCCCCTCTGGTTTTCTTCCTTCCTGTGTGGATCCTATGCCTGGACTCGTTTTTTGGCTCCTCTTCCTCTAAACTCCTCTAATGGGTGACATGCTCTTGGTTGTGGCTTTGGGCTATCTTTTCCTCCTTGTTCATCTTCTCTCTCAGAAATTTCTTTTAATCAATTTGTATACATTAAATATGTGCAGCTATTTGTATGTCAGTCACACCTCAATGAAGTGGTTTAGAAAATAAAACAAAATATGTTTCTTTTCTTTCTATGACTGTAAATAACACCTACTTCTGCCACCCTCTGTATGAATCAGGGTGTGTGGTTATGCATAACAGAAAAAGGCTCAGGATTGCTCAGCCAAAAAGAAACTTCCAAGGATATCGGGTTGCACATGTCATCAGTAAGAGAGCTGGAGAACCCGGGATTGGAAAGCAAGCAGGATCTGTATGAATCTGAGTGGGAGAACCGATCATGAAGGTCATGCCTGAGGAATAGCCTAGCTTTGACATTTTTGTTTGCAACATTGCTACTCTGGCAGAGAGGTTGTTTTTTTTCTTTTTCCTTGAGGAAGATTAACCCTGAGCTAACTACTGCCAATCCTCCTCTTTTTGCTGTGGAAGACTGGCCCTGAGCTAACAACCATGCCCATCTTCCTCCACTTTACATGTGGGACGCCTACCATCTGGTGCCATGTCCACACCCAGGATCCAAACTGGTGAACCCCGGGCCGCCGAGAAGCAGAACGTGCGAACTTAACCGCTACGCCACCCAGCCGGCCCCGAGAGGTTGCTTTTGGGCCTATCTGCCCCATACCATTTCCTACTGGAAGCCTTTATAGTTATATGTTCTATGAATAATTTAAAGATAACTCTATAATTTTTATACTGATATATATATGCATGCATATATATGTAAACTTAGTCATATATCATGAACATTTTTTTGCCTTTAGATATTTTTTCCTTCTTTTTAAAAAACTTTATTGAGATACAATTCATATACCACAAAATTCATCATTTGCTGTGCACGACACAGTAGTTTTTAGTATAGTATATACAGCGTTGTGCACCTATCAAAAGGATCTAATTTAAGAGTATTTTTATGTTTCAACAACAATCCCTATGTCAGTTCATCGGAAATACACAACAATGCAAAGCCAAAATCAGCTAAAAGGAGAGCTTCAAAATACGGGGAGGAATTAGTGACAATAACAAGGGAATAAATAGACAAATCCAGAATCATAATTGTGGATTTTTAACACCTTCTTGCCAGAAGTTTACATAACTAGAAAAAATAATCACAAAGGATATTATTAAGTTGAACACTACCAACCAACTTGACCTAGTGATATTTATGAAACCTAACCCCTACCAGCTTCAGAATACACGTTCCTTGTGAGTGCACATGGACCGTCTACGTAGCAAGACAAACTGATTTCTGGGACATAAGACATGTCTCAGTAATTATCAGAGGACTGAAATTATTCAGCATATATTCTCCAACTAAATCATTATTAAATGAGTTATCTATAATAGCAAGATATCAAGAAATATCTATCTATTTGGAAATTAAACAACATACTTCTAAATAACCAGTGAGTTTGAGAAGAAATCATAAGGAAATTTATAAAATATTTTGAACTGAATCAAAGCTATATGCGTGGGGCATGTCTCAAATCAATGGTCTTCTGCCTGAAGAAACTAGAAAAAGAATAGAAAATGAAACTCAAAGTAAACAGAAGAAATGATTAAAATGACAGCGGAAATCACGAAAAGAAAAATGCGAAAATATAGAAGTCAACAAATTCAAAAGGTGATTCTTTAAAAATATTAATAAAGTTTATATAACCCTAGCCAGACAGATCGAGAAAAAAAGAGAAGAGGCTCAAAATCATAAGAAATGTAAAAGTGGAACTCACTATCGGCCCAAGAGAAATTTAAGAGAAAGTAAAATATATCACTAAAACTGAATAACAACAATTTGGAACAATTAGGTGAAATGGGGAAAATTCCTTGAAAATCACAGCTTACCAAACTTACACATGGAAAAATAGTATATGTAAATCCTTCCATATAGAACTTAGAATCAAAATCTTCCAAAAAGCGAACACCAGCCCGGTCAGCTTCACAGGTGTATTCCCTTAAACATTTAAGGCAGAAATAACGCCAATTCTACGCAAATTCATCCAGAAAATTCATTAGAAGGGACAATATCCCGAGTCATTCTACGAGACCAGTAATCAACTGGATAAAATGCTAAGTTGCTTAAACTTTTGTAAATCAAGTAATGTAGTGTATCTCACTAACAGAATAAAGGCAGAAACAATATGGCCTTCTCAGTAGATAATGAAGAAGCTTTTGATACGATTCAATACACTTGCGTGATAAAAACTCAGCAAATTAAGAAGAGAAGAAAACTTCGTGAACCTGATAAAGAATATCAATGAAAACCCTGTGTGTAACATACTCACTGGTGAAAGTTTAAGTGTGTACCCATATGATTGGGAACATCTCTCTTATTTAATACTGTACTGGAGGTCCTCACTAGTCCAATGAGGCAGGGAAATAAAATAAAAATCATAAAGATTGGCAAGGAGGAAGTGAAGGTGTGGTTCACAAAATACATGATTTTGTTCATAGAGAAGCACAAGCAATCTACAAAATATTTCTCAAAATAGCAAGGGCGTTTAACGAGGTTGCAGGATATAAGCTCAATACAAAGAACCAACTGTGTCTGTACACTAATAATGAATGATTGGGAAATGTAATTTAAACAATAGTGCCATTTAAAATAGCATCAAATAACTCCAAATATCTAAGAATAAATGTGGTAAAAGTGCACAAATTTCCAAGATCCAAAACTACAAAAGTCACTAAGAGAAATGTTAGGAGACCTAAATAAATGCAGAAAAACTTAAGAAGTCGGTATTTTTATGTCATTTCTCCCCAATGGATCTCTAGATTCATTCTGATCCCTATAAAACTGCAGCAGACTTTTTGAAGAAATTGACAAATTGATTACAAAATATGGAGAAGCACAAAATATGTAGAACAGACAAAATATTCTTGAAAAACATCAGTTACGTTACCCTACTTCAGGTATACAGTTACAAACTTTATAAAGTTTATTTACAAAGTTATAAACTTTGCTATAAAGTTACAGTAATCAAAACAATGCGGGATTCACCTAAGAGTAGACAGGTAAATGGAAAACAATAGATTCCAGAACTAGACCCACAAATTCACAGTCAACCGAGCTTCATCCAAGGCATCAAGCAAATTCAGTAGGTTAAGGTGTCAATGTCCTCCAGCCAAAGACCTCCGGAAACATACCCGTATTTAAACAAGTTGCGACAATTGAAAACATACACCATGGAGAATCACGGGGTGAGTCGGTAAGAGGGTGTTCAAAAGAACCTACTAAAACATTTGAGTTTTGGTTGAGTGATTTGGGGAGGGTCAAATGAAGGGAAGGTTCAATCTAGGTTGGATGCTTTCAGAACGCATGGGCAATTTTGTGATTGTGTATCTCAACACAGTTTATCCGTAGGAAGGAGGGACGAGAAGAGGGACAAATTTATAATTGATAAAGCAGTAGCAGTCACTTATTTGGCCAAGAGAGTGGTTGTGTGATATTTTATGTGTGGCACAGGGACCTTGTTTATGCCTGTGCTTAGGCACAATTATGGAGCAGCCAGGCTTTGTCTCATTCTTGTTTTTTTTTTTTTTTTTTTTTTTGAGCAAGATTAGCCTTGAGCTAACATCCGCCACCAATCCTCCTCGTTGTGCTGAGGAAGACTGGTCCTGAGCTAACATCTGTGCCCATCTCCCTCTGTTTTATGTGTGGGATGCCTGCCACAGCATGGCTTGATGAGCGGTGTGTAGGTCTGCGCCCTGGATACCAACAGTGAACCCCGGGCTGCCGAAACTGAGCGCACGAACTTAACCACTACGCCACTGGGCCAGCCCGGCTTTGTCTCATTTTATCATGGGCTCAGAGTAACCTTGTTTGAGACTGGTATTCTGTGAAAATGTTTATGTTTGTTAGGAGAATAACATGACCTAGTTGTGAGTGCCAGGCCAGCTTCTGGATGTCAGGGACTACTCTTTTTATCTTTCCTAAGGAAAGCCCTTTTTTAATATAAATAATCGGGGTGAATCATTTTAGATTTACAGAAAAGTTGCAAAGACATGCAGGGAACATTGGTGGCCTTTCCCCTGTAGATGAAGCCTTTGGTGCCATAAAGGAGACGGGGAAGATGTGTCTGCTGGGTTCTTGGAAGGGGCTACTGTTTCTCTCCCTCAGCAAGCACCGAGAGTGATCTCTCTAAGGATCTTCCCAGACATTTTGTGGGCGTCTAGTTGGGTTCCTGGAGGAAAAGCTCGCAAGATGGTGTGAAACTCCTTCAGGGGCTTCATACTCTCCTGTTAGCCCACACTCGGCCTATTGAAATTTCTTGAAAATTTCTAATTTAATCTTCTCAATGGCTTACATGGCATTCAGGCAGTGTCTGTCCTGTCCCAGGTAAGCAAAAGTCCTCCTACCTGCAAGCACGTGCCTTTCACTAAATTTTGCGTTTGATGTTTCCCATGAGACCTCAGTTCTCTGAAGGGTTCCAAAATGACATTAATCTGCAGTTTTCCCGCCTCTTCTTGCTTTATGAGTAGGAATGATGTTCCTTCTAGCTCTGGGTGTTCCTGAGCTCAGACCAGAAGTACTCAGGAAACTCTTTTTAACGGATGGTGCTGGATCAGTTGAATATTCATATGAAAGGAAATTTGATCTTTGACCTCTATCAAACTTCATATACATCCTTACTCATCACTGTCCATTGTTTGTGCCTCCTGAAGACACCAATCTGTCAAGCCACCCTATGTGCTCTTAAACGTTCTACCAGCTTTTTCTTATTTCAGTAGAGTCCCTCTGCCTATTGGTCTGATTCTTTGTCCACACAGACTCAGCACATAACTCTAGTGGCTACGGATCTCAGCTCACCAAGCAAAGACGTGCCCTGCTATGAAATTTAATTTCTTTAAACTTCTTTACATATACAGCGCTATTGTGTCTATAAAAACGCATGCCTTTGGTTTCTTTTATCTTATCAAATGTTTATCTTAGTTGCTATAATTGTCACAATGGTCTGTCACGACCTTCTACTTCCTAAACAGAAGTGGCACATCTATTAGTAGTTATTTAAGTGGGATGTTCAGAGAAAGTGAGTTGAAGGCTACCTGCCACACATCGTCTCTAACTAGAAGCTGTCATGTTTATTTTTCTAAAATAAACTGAAATGATATTTCACAAAGCCTTTTGTGAATTTCATATGGTGAACATATTTGGATATTTTAAAATAATCTTTAACTGTACATTTATTAATGCCTGAATAATGCAATATGGTATAGATGTACAATAATTCATTTAAACAATCTCCTACTGAGGGTCATTCAGATTTTCTCCTGGAGATAAGTTGGAAAACCTACAGGTTTAAGTAAGCACATGAGATATAGCTGGGCAGATAGTTTTGAAAGGTACAGAAGTGTTTTTAACTATGCTTTAGGATATCCTATGTTAGAAGAATTTGAAAGGGCTAAATTAGTGTATTTAGTGGGAAAAGTCTTGGTCAGTAAAATATAAGGAGATACAGATGAGATAGGAAGAAAAGACTGCAAATATTCTCAAGTGCCAGGACCACCGAATTTAACTGAGCTGAGGATATAGTTAGAATCTGAGCCAGAGGGGGAGAAGCTTCACGTAAAACTGGAATGGATCAACCAAGCAGGATCGAGGTAAACTAATTAAGACTTTATAAGCCTAAATTGCATACTTCTGTTATTATTAGTAGGGAATATAGCCTGCGAGAGGGTGGCAGGACTCTCTTGATGGCATGTTTGATTTGATGGAAGTTGTTAGTCATTATGGCAATCTGCTTTCGTGACTGCTCTTCTCGCCTCTCGCTGCTGCCAAGGATGGTCTATGTACCCAGAGTTAGCTGAATGAGAATACTTAGGAAATCTTGGACACACAATTTGTAATATTTTATTATTCCCAACGCTATTGTAGTGGGCGTGCTGTACATGACATTCTAATTGATCTCTGACTCTTTTCCTTAGGATTCATTTCCAGAAGGTATGCTGCCATGCCACCTTCCCTTCACATACTGCCAAATTTTACTGCGGGTTCTTCTTTTTATGACCAGCTTCAAAAAGCTTCGACATAATTTATTTTCCCCCAACAGGTCATAAGTCATGAGAAGGTTACAAGAAAGGAAAATTACAGATCAGTCCCCTATCGTTAAAATGGATGTAAAAGTACATTTTAGAAAATAGAATCCAGCAATATATAAAAAGGACACTCCATCATGACTATAAGGGTCATTTCCCAGAAGGCAAGTGTGGCTTAGCATTGGAAAATCTATTGGTGTGATTCCGACATTCACAAAAGGAGAAAAATCACATGATTCTCTCAATAAGTGCAGAAAAACAATTTGACAAATTCAACAGTCATTCATGAGTTATTTTTAAAAACTCTTAAACTAAGGAATAGAAGAAAATTATTTATTCTGATAAAGATTACATCCAAAAATCTACAGCAAACCTCATAATTAATGGTGAATTATTGAAAGCGTTCTTCCAGAGACTTGGACTGGTGGGGATGGTACAATGATGGCCATTATCCCCACTTTTGTTCAACAATATACTGATAATCCTAGCTATGAAAGTAGAGCAAGAAAAATAAACTGAATTGAAAAAGAAGGAATTAGGGTCTGACCCAGTGGCATAGTGGTTAAGTTTGCGTGCTCCGCTTTGGCGGCCCAGGGTTCCCCAGTTCGGCTCCTGGGCACGGACCTATGCAGCGCTCATCAAGCCATGCTGTGGTGGCATCCCACATAGATGAACTAGAAGGACCTACAACTAGGATATACAACTATGTACTGGGGCTTTGGGGAGAAAAAAAAGAGGAAGATGGCAACAGAAGTTAGCTCAGGGCCAATCTTCCTCACCAAAAAGCATACCTTCAAAAAAAAGAAGAAATGAAAATGTCCTTAGTCATTGATGACATAATTATGTGCATATACAATTCAAAAGAACCTACAAGCTCTTAGACTATATAAGAGAGTTTAGCAAAGTCACAGGGTACAGGGTCAGTATACAAAGACCAATCATATTTCTATATATCAGCAACCAACAAGTGTTTTGGAAAAAATTAAAACCACACCATGCACGATAACATAAGAAGACCCAACACAAAGGAATCAGTGTAATGAAAGAAGTGCAAGGTCTCTGCACTGTAAACCACAAAATATTATTCAGAGAAATTTACGGATTTCCAAATAAATGCCATGTCCTTACATTGGAAGAATCAATATTGTAAAGATGTAAATATTCCCCAATTTCTCTCTATAAATTCTACACAATTTCAATAAAAATTATAGCACTTTTTTTGGTGGAAATTGTCACGACGATTTTAAAATGGCTTTAGAGATACAAAGGGAGAAGAAGAGCTAAGACAATATTGAAGAACGATAAGAAAGCCGGAAGACTCACGTTACCAGATAACAAAACTTACTGGAAAACTGTAGCAATTATGAGACCCTGTACTGGTACAAGAATAAAAACTAGACTAAGTGAACAGAGTAGAGCGTTCAGAAACACAAGCACACATATGTGATCACTTCATTTGTAACAAGGTGCCGTTACACTGCAGTGGGGAGCAGGTGGTCTTTCGAATTGTGTTTTGTCCGTTCAACATTGCTATGGAAAGAAGCAAATCTTGACTCTTTCTACACAATGCACAAAATAATCAACTCAAGAAGTATTTTATATCTAAATGGGGAAAATAATAAAGAGTTTTCGAGGAAAACCTAGAAGAAAATCTCTGTAACCTGGAGTATCAAATTTTTCAAACAATTCTATTCCATTTTTTAAACTTTTAAGTGTTTGATATAATTTAACTTACAGGAAAGTTACAAACACAACACAACGAATTCCTACGTACACGTTTCCCAGGTTCCCCAAGTATTAACATTATATCATTTTCTATGTCTTCTAGCTCTCTCATTCTCTATATATCTATCAATATAATTCTTTTCTGAAGGCTTTGGGAGTGAGTTGCCGACATGATGCGCCTTTACCACAAATGCATGAGTATTTCCTTAAAAACTAGGAAATTCTCTTTTGTAACCACAGTTCAATTATAAAAATCTAACAACTGATATTGCTATAATATCATCTAATCTATATAACTTGTATTTTAAGAATTCAAATGAACGAATGTTTTATGGCCTCTGGATTTTCAGTCTTTGTTGGAAAGTCTTTCACGAACAGGTTAAAGAGCACTGTATTCACGTTCTTCTGGTATTTGTATGATTTCATTTTTCACACGTACATCCCTGTTCCATTTGGAATTTATTCTTGTATATACCTTCAGGTATGAGTCTAATTTTCTCTTTTTCCAAATGGCAAAACCAGCCATTGCAGTACAATTTATTAAACAGTCGATCTTTTATCAAGTCATTTGAAATGCCAACTTTATCACATACTGATGAAGTTGGAAGTTCTACATGTATTTTTATTGATTTCTGGACATTGTTTTCTATTCCCTTGGTCTGTCTATTCATGCACCAGCACTACAGTTTTAATAACAGAGGTTTTCTAGTGTTTTAATGTCTTAAAGTTCTTCAAGTGTTGGTCTCCCTTTGTAGCTTTTTCCTTTCCAGTTTTCTTGGGTATTCTTGCATGTTTATTTTCCTATGTAAAAGTTAGTATCAAAACGTCTGGCCATCAAAATGCTGCTTGATATTTTTTATTGAGACAGTGAAATTTGTGAATAAGCTTAAGGAAAAATTACGATTTTGTGATGTTAAATAATTTTATCCAAGAACAAATGAAATCTTTCCATTTGTTCCAGTTTACTTTCTAGCTTTCACAAGCATTCAAATTTTTTCTCAATAGATTTAAAATGTATTCCTACATAGCTTATAAGACTTTCTATTTTAAATAGATTCGTTGTACATCATCATAATCTCAAGCTAATTAGTGTCTGTTTAAAGGCTAGTGAGATCTGTATGGTAATTTACTATCCCGTTTATCATATTGAATTGGCTTCTTGTTTGAGTAAACTTTATCATTGATTCTGTCGGGTTTCTCAGGTACACAAACATATTATCTGCGAATAGAGGTATTTTTAAATCTTTCTGAGTTCTTACGCCTCCAATTAACCTGTCTAATTGGGTTGGCCAATACCATCAGGACGAAGATGAATAGTGGTGGACACTTGCCTTTGTCCTGATCTCTTAATGTCTTTTTTTTTTAATGAGTTGGGTTTTTTTAAGTTATTTTTTTAGAATCCATGTATAAGAGAGATCATACAGTATTTGTCTTTCTCTGTCTGACTTATTTCACTTGGCATAATGCCTTCGAGGTCCGTCTATGTTGTCACAAATGACAAGATTTCATTCTTTTTTATGGCTGAATAATATTCCATATATATATGCATATATTTCACATTTTCTTTATCTACTCATCTATCAAAGGACGCTTAGGTTGTTTCTATATCTTGGTTTAATGTGAAACGCATTTAGTGTTTCACAATTAAGAAAGATGACAGATTTAGTATGAAGAATGCGTGTGTGTGTGTGTGTGTGTGTGTGTGTAATACACAATACTCATAAGTGTAACCAGTCTGTACTATTCTTTTTGGTACTGTCTTATCAAGTTTAAGTATCAATGTTTTAGTTGCTTCGTCAAAACAATTACAAAGTTTTCCTTCATTTTCAGTGCTCTGGATCAGTTTACAGGGCACTGGCACTTTCTGGTCTTTGAACATTGGGAGGTTTCCCCTTTGAAACCATCTAGGCCTGGTGCTTTTAGTGGGACTAACTATAATGATAAACAGCTTTATTGCTTTTTCTTTCTATGGAAATCGGTCTGTTTGAGCTTTCTATCCTTAATGGGCTCAACTTTGATAAACATTATTTTCCTAAGGAATTATACACTTCATCTAGATTTCAGTTTCATATGCATAGAGCAACAGAAAGAATTATTTTATTACTTTTTAAAAGTAATCCTGTTTCAATGATTATTATCCTTTATCGTGTCTTAGATTGCATATTTGTAGTTTCTATGTTTTCATTAATTAAGTAAACTGATGTATTGTCTATTTTGTTATTTTCCCCAAATTCTATAATTTTAATTTGTTAACTAGATCTAACATTTGTCTCTGCTCTAACTCATTATTATCTCCTTTTGTCTTTACTATTTCCTTTTGGTGCTTTCTTTCTGTCTATTTCACTGCTCCTTTTCTAGTTTTTTGAGGCAGATGTTCAAAGAACTTATTTTCATTGGTGAAAATGTCTAAGACTATGAAAATTTTTCTCTGATCACTGTTGTAAATGAGTGCCACATGGCAGCACCTCCAACCCTGGCCTTCCCAGCAGTGGAGGCTGCATCCAAAACCCTGTGCCACCGGCAGCAGCAGTGATGCCCATGACCTGAGGTCCTAGGAATTGCACCAGCATCCAAGATTAAAGGCTCCAGGAAGCACGGTGTCACTCATGACCTAGCCTCCTCCCATTCCCCCAGCACTGGCACTCCCACCCCAACCCATCCAGCAGCAGAGACTGCATTCAAGACCCCAGTGCCCCCTGGCTGTGCTGGCAGTGCCCATGACCTGAGGTTCCAGGAATCATGCCAACACTCGAGCCCAGAGGCTCCAGGAACTGTGGTGGTGACTGTGACCCAGGTACCTCTCCCCCTGTGGTAGTGGCAGTGAGGCCCATGACCCTGGCACACACAGAATGGGTGGTGACACCTGTGAACCGAGAGCCCCTAGCAGTAGTGATGCTAGCAACTCCAGAAGATGTGGGAGCAGCAGTGAAGGTGGTGCATGCAGCAGCAGCACCTGAGGCCATGGGGAGTCCAACAAAAGTGACAGCAGAGCCCACAGCATGTATCCTCCCCTAGCTGCAGTGGTGCCCGTAACTCCAGCCCCCTCACCTATGGCAGCAGCACCTGCTGGCCCAACAAAACTGGACATGGCAGAGGTGCCCATGAACCCAGCTCCCATCCTACTCGCCTTCCCTGTCATAATTGGGGAACCCATGACTGAGGCAACCCCAGAAGCAGGCTAGGGGCTTGCCAGCCTGGTGACCCTGGTGGTGACACCCACAACTACAGTGACACCGTAAATGGCAAGTCACCAGCAACCTTGGAGCCACAAGCAGCACAACAAGGGCACTGATGACAACTCTGGCAGAGGCAGTGGAAGGAGAAAGGCACAGGCTCTTAAATACAACCTGAAGAAGCTGAGAATCAAAGTAAAAGAAACCTTGTCTAAATAAGAAAGCTGTTTGCTACTACAAATACACCAGCAGAGAAACAATTTATTAAAGCACCATGAAAAACTATGGCAGCACAGTATCACAAAAGAAAATGATGGTTCTCCAGAAACCAAATTTGAAGTCTCAGAAAATTATGATCTAACTGATGGAGAGTTCAAAGTAGCTGCCATGAAGAAATGCAGTGAGCTACAAGAAAACTCAGAAAGACAGTTCCTTGAACTCAGGAATAATATTAATGAAAAGAAAGAGTGCTTCAGCAAAGAGATTGAAACTAAAAAAGAACAAAACAGAAATTCTGGAGCTGAGGAATACAATAAGTGAGATGAAGAATAAAGTAGAAAGCATTGGAAATAGAGCTTACCATATGGATGAGAGAATTAGTTGGCTTGAAGACACAAATCTAGAAATGATTCAGGGGGAGGAGGAGAGCGCACTAAGGTTTTTAAAAAATTGAAAGGTTCTATGAGAAATATCCGACTCAATTAGGAAAAGCAACATAAGGATAATGGGTATCTCAGAAGGAGAAGAGAGGGAAAAGGGAGAAGAGAGCTTATTTAAGGAAATAAAGGCTGAGAACTTCCCACATCTGGGGAAGGAAATAGATGTACAAATACAGAACACCTAATTATCTCATTGTAAGAAGACCTTCTCCAAGTCATGTTATATTAAAACTGTCAAAAGACAATGACAAAGGAAGAATATTAAGGGCAATCAGAGAGAAGAACATAATACCCCCACAAAGGAACCCTCATAAGGCTATGAGGATATTTCTCAGCAGAAATTCTACAGGCTGGGAAAGAGTGGAACGACATATTCAGAATATTGAAAGAAAAACTGTCAACCAAGAATACTCTACCTAGAAAAATTATCTTTCAACTAGGAAGAAGAAATAAAGGCTTTTCCAGAGAAGCAAAAGCTGAAGAAGTTCATTGCCACTACACCTGCCTTACAAGAAATTTGAAAGGTGCTCTCCTACCTGAAACGAAAAGACAAAGGTATACAAAGCTTTGAGCAAAGTGATAAATAGACAAATAAACTCAGAAAATTGCAACTCTATATCAGAAGAGGTTAGTAAACAGTTATAACATAAAGGCTAAAAGGAAAGAAAGCATGAAAATTTACTATAACCACTTCAATTTGTTAGAAAACGCACCATATAAAGAGGGATAATTTGTAACAACAAAAATATAGAAGGTGAAGAGGAAAAGGATAGAACCTACATAGGTAAATGTAGATAAGATGCTATCAGCAGAAAAAGGACGATCTCATCTATGACATTATTTATACAAACCTCATAGTGACCACAAAACAGACCTCAAGGGAGAAACTGACAGCAAAACAGTAATAGTAAAGGACTTTAATACCCCACTTACATCAATGGATAGATCATCCAGACAGAAAGTCAATCAGGGAACATTGGCCTGAAAAGAAACACTAGACCAGATGGACTTAATAGATATATATAGAACATTACATACAAAAGCAGCAGGATACACATTCTTCTCAAGTGCACATGAGTTCATTCTCAAAGATAGACCCTACGTTGTGACACAAAATGTCTCAATAAATTTAAGAAGATTGAAATCATAGAAAGCATCTTTTCTGACCACAATGGTATGAAACTAGAAATCAACTAGAAGAAGAAAGCTGGAAAAGTCACAAATAAGTGGAGATTAAACAATATGCTGCTGAGCAAGTATTGAGTCAACAAAGGAGTCGAAGTAGAAATAAAAAAAATATGTGGAGACAAATAAAAATGAAAATACAAGATACACAAATCGATGAGATGCAGCAAAAGCGGTAATAAGGGGGAAATTTATACCAATACAGGCCTACGTTGAGGATCAAGACAAATCTTAAATAAACAATCTAACACTACACCTAGAAGAACTAGAAAAAGAAGAAGAAATGAAGCCCAAGGTCAGTAGAAAGAACGAAATAATAAAAATCAGAGAGAAAATAAATAAAATAGAGTCTAAAAAGACAACAGAGAAGATCGATGAAACTAAGAGCTGGTTCTCTGAAAAGATAAACAAAATTGACAAATCTTTAGCTAGACTCACTAAGAAACAAAGATCGAGGGCTCAAATAAAATCAGAAATGAAAGAGGAGAAATTAGAACAGATATTACCGAAATGCAAAGAATAATAAGGGAATACCATAAAAAGCTATATACCAACAAATTGGGTAACATAGAGGAAACGGATGAATTCTTAGAATCAGACAACTTTCCAAAATTGAATCAAGGAGAAATACAGAGCCAGTTCTGGTGGCCTAGTGCCTAAAGTTCAGAGCTCTTGCTGCTTTGGCAACATGGGTTCATTTTCTGGTTGTGGAACCATACCACCCTATGTGGCAGAGGCTCACATAGAAGTCCTAGAACATCTTACAACTAGGGTGTACACCCATGCACTGGGGCTTTGGGGAGAAACAAAGAGGAAGATTGACAACAAACATTAGCTCATGGTGAATCTTTCCCTTCCAAAAAAAAAAAAAGAAGAAGAAGAAGAAGAAAAAACAGAAAATCTGACTAAAGCAACCACTAGTAAAGAGATTGACATGATAATAAAAAACTCCCCAAAAACAAAAGTCTAGGACCAGACAGTTTCTCTGGTGAATCCTGGCAAACATTCAAAGAAGATTTAATACCTATCCTTCTCAAACTCTTCAAAGAAATTGAAGAGGAAGGGATGCTTCCTAACTCATCCTATGAGGCCAAAATTACCGTGATACCAAAACCAGACAAGGACGGAACAATAAGGAACAATTACAGACCAATATCACTGATGAACATAGATGCAAAAATACACAACAAAATATTGGCAAATAAAACACAATGCATTAAAAGGATCATACACCACAATCAAGTGGGGTTTATTCCAGGGATGCAAGGATGGTTCAACATCTGCAAATCCATCAATATGATACACCACATTAGAAAAATGAAGAATAAAAATCACATGATCATCACAATAGATGCAGAGAATGGATTTGACAAGATTCAGCATCCATTTATGACAAAAACTCTCAATAAAATGCATATAGAAGGAAACTTCCTCAACATAATAAAGGCCATATATGACAAACTCAAAGCCAGCGTCATATTCATTGGCAAAAAACTGAAAGCTATTCCTCTAAGAATAAGAACAAGACAAGAATGCCCACTCTCACCACTCTTATTCAATATAATATTGGAAGTCCCAGCCAGAGCACTTAGGCAAGAAAAAGAAATAAAAGGCATCCAAATTGGAAAGGAAGAAGTAAAACTCACTATTTGCAGATGACATGATTTTATATATAGAAAATCTTAAGGAATCCACCAAGAAAACTATTAGAAATAATTAGTGAATGCAGTAAAGTTGCAGGGTACAAAATCAACATATAAAAATCGGTTGCATTTCTATACACTAATGACAAATTAGCAGAAAGAGAAATCAAGAATACAATCTCATTTACAATTGCAACAAAACGAATAAAATACTTAGGAATAAATCTAACCGAGGAGGTGAAAGACCTGTACACTGAAAACTATAAGACATTGTTGAAAAAAGTTGAAGAAGACACAAAGAAAAGGAAAGATATTCTGTGCTCGTGGGTTGGAAGAATAAACATAGCTAAAATGTCAATATTACCTAAAGCAATCTCCAGATTCAACGCAATCCCAATCAGAATCCTAGTGACATTTTTTCACAGAAATAGAACAAAGAATCCTAAAATTTATAAGGACCAACAAAAGACCCCAAATAGCCATGCAATCCTGAGAGAAAAGAACAAAGCTGGAGGTATCACACTCCCTGAATTCAAAATATACTACAAAGCAGGGGCCAGCCCAGCGTCATAGTGGTCAAGTTCACGTGCTCTGCTTTGGTGGCCCAGGGTTTGACGGTTTGGATCCTGGGCATGGACACAGCACAGCTTGTCGAGTCACGCTGTGGAGGCATCCCACATAAAATAGAGGAAGATTGGCACAGATGTGAGCTCAGCGACAGTCTTGCTCAAGCAAAAACAGGAAGATTGGCACTAGATGTTAGCTCGGGGCTAATCTTCCTCACAAATACATATATATTACAAAGCTATTGGAATCAAAATATCATGGTCAGTAGGCCTGCCCCTGCTATGGAGATTCCTCAAGAAATTAAAAATAGAACTACTGTATGATCCAGCTATTTCACTTCTGGGCATTTATCCAAAGAATATCAAAACACTCATTTGAAAAGATATATGCATCCCCCTTCTCATTGCAGCATCATTCACAATAGCCAAGACTTGGAAACAGCCTAAGTGCCCACCAACACATAAATGGATAAAGAAAATGTGCTGGATATATATACAATGGACTACTACTCGGCTGTAAATGAAGATGAAATCTTGCCATTTGCCAGAACGTGGATGGACCTTGAGGGTATTATGCTAAGTGAAATAAGTCAGATGCAGAAAGACAAATGCCATGTGATTTCACTCACATGTAGATGATAAACAAACACATCGATACAGAGAACTGGTTGGTGATTACCAGAGTGGCAGGGAGTTGGGGGGGGTGGTGGCGAAAGGGATAAAGAGGGACATGTGTATGGACACGGATGGCAACTAGAGTTTCAGTGGTGAACAGGATGTGGTCTACACAGAAGTCGATATATATTGATGTACACCTGAAATTTGTATAATGTTATACACCAATGTTACCCAAAAAACCAATCTTACCTAAAGAACAGAAAAAGAAAAAAAATGTATGCCACAGATTCCCATATGCAGTGTTTTCATTACCATTTGTTTAAAAATTCTA
Source organism: Equus przewalskii (assembly GCF_037783145.1). Taxonomy (NCBI): domain Eukaryota; kingdom Metazoa; phylum Chordata; class Mammalia; order Perissodactyla; family Equidae; genus Equus; species Equus przewalskii. The sequence goes on along the minus strand of NC_091863.1, from coordinate 42,247,292 downwards.
TAATTTTTGTTTGTATTTCTCAGTTTCTTAAAAAAATATTGGCACCTGAGCTAACATCTGTTGCCAATCTTGTTTTTCTTTTCTTTTCTTCTTCTCCCCAGAGCCCCCCAGTACAGAGTTGTATATTCTAGTTGTGAGTGCCTGCTAAGTGGGACACTGCCTCAGTGTGGCCTGATGAGCGGTGCCATGTCTACACCCGGGATCCGAACCGGTGAAACCCCAGGCCGCTGAAGCAGACCGCAGAAACTTAACCACTCAGCCACGGGGCCAGCCCCTGTATTTCTCAGTTCACCAACGAGTTTTTTAAATAGAGTTTTAAAAAATTCCACATGGAATGCCCTACGTGTTTTCTTATTTTGTTTATAATTTGTAGTCTTATTACATTGTGATCAGGTATTTTTTTTAATACTTCTTCTTTAAGGAATGAGTCACGGTTTTATTAGTTACCTGATCAGAAAGATTTTTAAGCAAAGTCCAGACAGTCAAAAGGATATTTTTAAGTTTATATATGTGTGTATGCAGGCTATGAAGGATACAAATTGATAATAATTTTATTTTTTACCATTAACGTGAACTTCTGTTCATCACAAGATACTATTCAGAAAACAAAAAGGCAAGCCACTGAACGGTACACATGTTTGCAATACATGTCAGCAAAAAAGTTATTTTACTTAGGATGTGTAAAGAACACTAAAAATCGACAAAAACAAGACAGAAAAATCAATAGAAAAAAATGGCAAAAGAATAGACTAGGTACTTCACAAAACATGATTCCAAATGGGTGAAAATCATATGACAAAGTGCTGGATATAATAAAGTATTAGGAAATCAAACCGGTACGACATGCCTATGGCACAGCCTATGTGCCAACTTGAATGGCTCAAAAATAAATAAATAATCAATGCCAGCTTTTGATGAGAATGTAATGAACTGAGAATGGCAATACACAGCTGACGAGAGCATGAACTTATAGGACCATTACAGAAATCTCTTTGCTAGCATTTAGCAAATCTGAATGCATGCGATGTCCTATGAGCTAGCAGTTCCACATCTAGGTAAATACTTAGGGAAGTCCACATGCATGAGGGTAGTTATCAGCAAAAAACATGCACAAGCTTTTTCATACAGCACAATATGTAGCATCTCAGATGAAAAACTACCCAAATGTCCATAATGAGTACATTTAATGAGTAAATTATGCTCTATTCATATGATAGCATGCAAAGTAGCAACTAAATGATTGAATGACTACTAGACCCAAGAGCGTAGATAAAACACAGGAAAATGATGTTGAGTGAAAGAAGCTAAACACAAAAGACTCCATGCCATATGATTCCATTTATATAGATTTAAAATCAGACAAAAGTAGACCGTGCTGCTGGAGGTGAGAGTGGCGGTTACTTTGCAGAGGGACGGGGGCAACTGGGAAGTGGCACAAGAGGGCCTTGTTCGGAGCTGTGTGGTAGGTTACCTTTTGATCCGAGTGGGGATTACATAGGTGCGGTGTGTTCATTTTATGAAATTTCATGGAGCGATACAGTTGTGATTTTATACTTTTTTGTGTGTAAATCATACTTTAATGAGTAGGTGTATTTGAAAAAACCTGGGAGATGGAGGGTGATTTTGCCAGGAAGTGTAAGGGAGCTACCCTCCTCATATTTTGTCTTCCAAGCCAGGGACTTTCTTGGGTCCACCAAAATTTAAATGAGCCATGAAAATATTAAAGGTCCCAAATCTATAATTTTACTGAGAATCTATTTTCTTAAGTTCGGAGGAAGTTGATCTTTTCAAAGAACCAACTTTTGGTTTTGTTGATTTTCTTTATTTTCTATTTTCTTTTCATTTATATTCACTCTAATATTCTTTATTTCCTTTCTTCTAGTTGTTTTGACTTAGTTTGCTCTTCTTTTTCCTGTATCTTAGCATGAAACTTTAGGATTATTGTTTGAGAGAATATTTTTGAGGAAATTTAGAAGAATTGTGTCTTATTTGTTAGCAACAGCATTTATGGCTATACATTTGCTTCTAAGAACTGCTTTAACTGTATCCTGTAAGCTTTGAGATCAACGTGAAAGTACTTTCTAATTTTCCCGGTGATTTCTTCTGACCCATTGGTTGTTTAAGAATGTGTTAATTTCCACATACTTTTGAATTATCAAATTTCTTTCATTATTGATTTCTAATTCCATTCCATTGTGGTCTGAGAACATAACTTATATGATTTCAATATTTTAAAAATTTCTTGGGGCATATGTTCTATCCTGGAGAATGTACACTGTAGGTGAACGTGTATTCTGCTGTTTACTGTTGTTGGGTGGAGTGTTCTACAGAAGTCTGTTAGTTCTAGTTTTTATACTGTTGTTAACGTGTTCTATTTTCTCACTATCTTCTGTCAAATTATTCTAATAATATTGAAAATGAGGTTTTGAACTCTCCAATTATTATTGTTGAATTCTCTCTTTTTCCCTTCAATTCTGTCAGTTTTTGTATCATGTACTATGGAGCACTGTTGTTATGTGCATATATGTTTTTAATTATTATCTCTTCTTGGTGGATTGAGCAATTTCTCATGATAAAAACATCCTTCTTTATATCTAAGCATAACTTTTGTCTTAAAGTATATTTTGGTCTTAAAGTATTAGCACAGCCACTCCAGCTCTCTTTTCATTATTGTGTGCATGGTATACATTTTCATCCTTTTATTTTCAAGCTACTTGTATTTTTGAACGTAAAGTGTGTGTCTTCTAGGCCATGCATAATTGAAGCATTTAAAAACTCTACACTGCCAATCTTTGCTTTTGATTTTTTGAGGACATTTTAATCTATATTCATAAAAGATATTGTTCTGTAGTATGCTTTTCATGTAATGTCCTTTTCTGTTTCAGTAACTGGGTAATACTGCTGTCATAGAATGAGAATAACTGAGCTTGAGCAAGTTACTTGAGTTTTCTTAGTCTCTAAGGCCAGTGGTGATGTTGATGGACTGGGATGGGTGCGTTTTCTTTCTCTAGGCTGTCTTCTCTACGAGGTGTGATGGAGACATGTGCTAGTAGTAGAATGAGAAGTGAATGACATCATCTTATAAACCTCTTATCTCACAGGTTCTCCCTTCAGCTTCCTACCCATCCTGTCTCTCTCCTCACTTACATCTACCACAATGAACTCAAAGATGTTTGAGAAAATTTTAGATGAAATTTATCCAAAGAGAATTTGATAAGAAGCCTACAAGCTGATTTCTGACCTCAAACACTTTTTAAAGAACACAGTTTGATTTAGAAATAATGTTATATTGTTATAGTCTTTCTCCTGCCCAGTAAAAAAGTGTATTTAGTCTTTAAAGTAGAAAATCAAGTCTTTGGATTCAGAGATTTGAACCCTGGGAGAAGGAAGAGGCTAAACTGAGTTTTAAGTATTTTGGCAATCTCCAGAACTCAGTGATTGTGGAAGGGCCTGGTGGGGGTCTAAGAGCAGGACTGAGGGCTGAAGAATCACATGGCATACAAAATGATGATTGGTCTCCCTTATTTCACAGAAATCTCTACCTGATTTGAAATATAAGACCAAACACATAACATTATTAAAAGAATAAACAGTGCTATAGAAGTTGAAAAACTTTCATAAAAGATGAGCTATAGTCAGTGCTATGAAAAACTTCAGAGTCTGGCAAAGGAGACAAATCTCAAAACAGTAATACTTATGATGGCGGTATATCTAATATCAATGGGAACATAGAGAAGGAAACAAGTTTCTGAGGGAGTCAGAAGCACTTGTGCCTGGTTTTTAAGCATGGGTTGGAGTTTATCAGCCAGCAAAGCTGTGGGAGTGACATTCCAAGAAGAAGGAACAGAATTTGCAAAACTCAGGAAAATTTATTTGGCAAATATTTATTGGAGAACTTTTTGTTCTCTAAATACTGTGAAAGGCTCTGGAGCTACAGAGGAAATTAACATGGCCTCTATCCAGGTCACTAGTGAATCCATGTACCCTGGGTTGGAAAGGAAAACTTTCACGAGCCAGTTCTCATAGTTTGAAAAGGCATGAGGAAAGCCATCTTGCCATCCAGTCGGTTCTCACAGGGGAAGTCAATACCTTGGTATAGTCCCCATTATTCACAACTTTGTAGATCCAGAAATTAAATTTTTTTTATATATCCAGAAGGAATTGGGCTACAGAAGACTCTCTCACATTGACAAAATCTACCAAAATTACACCCAGATGGCACATAAAATGATCAGTGGTACAATCGGATGAACCATTTAAAACTTCTAACGCATATTTAATCATGTTTTAACAAATGATACACTGTGCCTACTTAAATTTGTTTTTATGGCCACTTGTCATTTTTGACAAGTGATGTGGGATTTCTATTTACGGTAGTGATACAAAGTTTTGTTTTAAAATAAACTTAATGATGTATAACCATCTAATTCAAAAGAAAATATTAGGCCTTCTAAACACGACAATGGGGATATAGTGTAAGATTAGCAAATTAAAATTCCTCAGCGAAGATATAATACGTGCAAGTGAAATATTTATGAAGATTGGAGGCATTTGGTATTATAACGGTATTTACCACGATCAAATATGGCAAAAAGAATAAAGGTGGTAAACAGATGATTACTGAAGTTCAGGAAACACGGGCATAGTCATTAAGATTGAGGGTTCTGGAGACAGAGCTGGATCCAAATCCTAGGTGCCCCACTTTCTGGCCATGGGAGCTTAAGAGGATTTCTTTTGCTTTTTCAACTCGAGGTACTTCCTCTGTGAAATGTCAGTAATAACCTAACTCATGATGTGGTTGGGAGAATTAAAAGAGAGAGTCCGTGCAAAGCCCTTACCAAAATGCCTGGCACATGGTAAGTGATCAATAGATGTTAGTTATTATTATTGTCATTGTGTATGTTGCTAGTGACCATCAGTTCTCAGATCAGTGCTCCTTCCTTCATCATAGTAACCCAAGTCCCAGGAAGACCCCTGCAGGGAGAGGTTGTTATTAAAGTGGGAGAGGTGGGTGTCTCAGGGTGGTGAGGCTGATCTAGTGATTATCATGGTTCCCCTGCCATGTTTCCCTTCCATTTCTTGTAAGGACACTTGCAGAGGGCGTTAGCCTTGTAAATTTCCTTTGAGGGACCGTGGTGCACATATTACATTCTTTGTAAAACAGCATCTAACTTCACACATGAGGTGATGTGTGGACCACACTGCCAACCTGTGCCAGGTCATGGCAGCCATTTGAGGTAAGTATTCTTCATGCCAGAAAGTCTAAGAGCCCCCTTACCAGGCAAGAATCCGAATTTGACGTCTCCATTCGAGGCCCACTAAGATAAAAAGTAAAGGAAGAGGGACAAACAGTACTGGGGGTGGGGGGATAAACCGTTCTCTATCTCTGTTTATGGGATTGCATTAAAAGTGAACTCATAAAACGTCTGAAGTAAAATAAATTGTAGTCTATTATTATTTCATTTAATATCATGCAAAATGATGAACCTATTTTCAAAACATCTAAGTATGAAAGAGGTTTGTGCATCAAAAATGATCACTAATACCAGTCTAGTGGGAAAAATTCTCTGAGTTTGAATCCTGGCCCCACTACTGGCTGTGCGACCTTGAGCAAGTTATTAAACAAGTCTCAGATTCACATGGATCAGTGAATGAGTGTGAATGAGGCATTGTTTGAAATTTGGACTGTGTCATATTCCATAAAGGTTTTCAATTTTGTTTTCGCAGCCAGTTAAGCTACTGTTGGGTCCTTTGCGTCCTGTCAGTCTTGCTTTCATTATTTGTGAGGGTAGGTACGTATCAGTTTTTAACTTAGTTCTAGGGCAGAGTATTTTGTTCCCAATGCCTGGCCCATCTGTCCTCTGACCTGAACGTCCACAAGGTTCAGCACGTTCTCTGCACTCAGCCCCACAGTACTTGCTCTGTCATGGGCTTCTTGGAGTCTTGCCCTCAGCCTAGGACAAGAACAACTCCCTCCTCTCCGGATAAGACCTGCCAATTTCAAGTGCTTTGGTAACTGCAAACCCCAATCTCCTCAACTTGTGTAGGCACCTGTGCTTTGTTTATGTTCCACCTCCCTCCTTGTGCCGCCATCTGGAATGTGCGCCGAGGCAGCATGCTGTGGCAAACATTGGTTTCATCTCATGGATTTCCTTCTCTCAAGGGTCACAATTCTGCACTCCCTGTTGTCCAATGCCCCCAAACAGTCTCCTAATGAATCTTGTATGGTTTTATAGTTATTTATACTGTAAGTGCATATCAGGGGCCAGTTACTATATGATAAACCGTCTAGGATCAATAGTTTCCCAAATCTCAGTCATCAGTCTATTGAGAGGCAGGAGCTGAATGTCTAACTGGACTTGAGATGTTTTTTGTTGCTTTTGCAGAATACGGATTGACTTAGAAACAATGCAAGATCCGAAATTCTTTATCTTTCTCTCCCAGGAAAGTTTTATTTAATTTCTGCTGTTGGGGAAGCTATCTCTGAGTCCATAGACTGAGATTGTGTTAAGGGAGGGGCCCTAGTGAGGCTTCATTGGCACGTAGTTAACTTTCTAACATGAGGGAGGGTGGAAGTACCTATCTTTTTTGCTTTCCTTGAGCCAGTGAATGGCTGGCTGACTGATTTTACTGTGCAAATGCAGAGGAGTACAGGGAAATATGGGAGGAAAAGTCAGTTAATATTGCAAAATGTTGCCCTGCTCAAGTTGTAAAGTTCTCTGTGTACCTTGCACAGTACATAAACAGGAGCTAAACATTTACCCCTCTGCCTGACCATGGAAGGCCTAGTAAGTACTGGCCATGAAAAATTAAACACTTCAAAGGGCCTACTGGACGTTGATGTGAATCTGGTTGCACAAAGGCCACTGACCTTGGCAACGGCAAAGATGGGCTGCTGCTCTAGAATGGGCTGGGCTGGAAGTTGAGGAGGTTATATAGAAGTTTCAGCCACGAGCTGATCATCAAGCTGGTTCAGGTTGTCTACCTGCACCCTACGTGAACATTACAGATTTGGTATAGCCTCTCTTGGTTGCCTTGGGGAGTCAGATTATTCATGCTGACTTCAGAAACTGAATTAAATATATCAACCCTCTTTACTCTGAAAAAAGTCAAAAAAAAAAATAAATACAACCAAGGCAGCCGTATTTTTTTCTGAGAGTGCTGTGAAAAAATCCTGTTCCAGCTCTCACTTGCTAAATCTAAACTTTCCCGGCTCCTTCTTAGTGTTTTCCTGACCCTGTGCTGGGATTAAAAACCCAAGCATTAGATTTTCAGATGCAGAAGAATCACCCACCGAAAACAAAGGCCTCTGGTATCTTTGAAGCAGCGCTGTACTTCTCTGTCATTGGTTTAGGAGGTAAGAAAGTAGTTTAGATTATCCAGGAGGCATTGGGCATGGAGAAGAAAAGGGATGGAGCAGTAGATTCACTCTTTACCCGCCACACACATTGTTCTGCAGGGAACTGTCATCATCTGCTTAACACCTTGCTGTAATCTTTGTACCCCAACATCTTTCACAGAGGACTGAGGAACCCCAAAGGAATCATGAAAGATGAGAAACAGCATCAACCACAGGGGACCAGGGGAAATTCTCATTAGAACAGAAGGATCAGACCAGGAGACTTACAACTCAGAAAGTTTCTGATAAACTCCTCCAGGATTGGAGTGCATCCAATTTTCCCAAGGTAGAATATTTAGAGGCCAGAAATATAATGTTTCCATAAGGAGACCTCAACAGGGAAGTAGAGTCACTTGCTGAGCCCCCGACCCTGCCCAGAACAGCACCACTGAATCAAAGAGCTGTCTTTTTTTCTTCACCCAAGGACAGCATCATTCTTTCCCACAAGTTACAGGGCTAACAATCAAGGAGCACTGACAAGTTAGGACAAACAACTACCAAACTTTAATGACTGCACGGAAGGTCAGTAGATTCACCAAAAATAAGACACAGTCCAGGACCCTTAGGGGCGAATGCATCAATGACTCAGAAAAAGACAGAGTTCTGTGTTACTGTGATTGCAAGGAAAGGGGACCCGAGGAGGACAAGGTAAGAGACAGGCTTGCTATGGCAGTTTGGTGCAAACATAGGAAGTCTTTAAAAGCCATATGAGACAGACTTCTGGGTTCCTGGTCCAGCACATAAGAAGCTTGGTAGTCATCACTCTGTCGCAATAAAGAAAAAACTGAATATAATGAAAAATCAACAACTCTTCTCAGATGTGCAAGACAAGTGAGGTCACAGGCCAACTACTGCCCCCAAAATTGAAGAGATAGGCAGGAGAATACAGAGAATATCAACTTATAACAGAAACCCATGAACAAAAACATTCGTGGGCACTAGTGCTGGGATAGAGAAACCTGAATTGTAATTGACAAGTTGATGGAGGCTTGGCATGGACAAGTCTGAGAAACAAAAACTCCTGGGGGACCTAGTTATTGGAAGGTCCTCAAGCTTCTGTGAGTGTTACCTCCTGGAACTATACCAGGTTCTTATAGTGAATATCAGAGAAATAGCCCCTCAGATTTCCTCAGGACGAGGGAGGGAGCATTGTGAAATACACCAGAGCATTCTGTTCTTCTTAACAAGGTCTGCCTTTGGTAAAGACTATTTAACCATATCCCAACCTGCTGGGAGTTTCTCGGAGCCTATCTGACCAGGGGATGGGAAATAACCCAATTCTAATTAGCCTCCAGCCCCCTCCAGACAACTTGTCTCACATAAGGGAGGGAAAAACTGAGAAGCACTGATGAAGTTCATAGTCCAGAGGCACAGGATCACTAATAGGCCGAGACCTACTCATATGACTATAGATCTCTTCCCCTCCCCATGCACATGTTACCACCACACTACTAAACGCCTATTTACAGTAGTTTAAAACCTACCACATCATATCTGGCTATCGAAAAAAATTACAAGGCATACTAAAAGGCAAAAATCGTAGTTTCAAGAGAAGAGCAAGCATGAGAACCTGACCCAGATATGGTAGAGATGTTGGAATTACCAAACTGGATTAAAAAAACTGATTAACATGATAAAGTCTCTAACTGGCAAAGTAGACAGCATGTGAGACTAGATGGGAACCATAAGCAGAGAGATGGAAATTCTAAGAAAGAGCCGAAAAGACATACAAGAGATAAAAAATACTGCAATGGAAATGAAGAATGCCTTTAATGGGCTTATTAGCAGACTGGACACGACTGAGGAAAGAATCTCTGAGCTGGAGGATATCTCAATAGACACCTCTAAAACTGAAAAGCAAAGAGAAAAAAAGATTGAAAGAAAGAAAAACAGCACAGAATATATAAGAACTATAGGACAACTGCAAAAGTTGTAACATACATGTGATAGGAATACAAGAAAGAGAAGACAGAGATAAAGAAACAGAAGAAATGTTTGAAACAATAAGAGCAAAAAAAACTACCTATAGGCATATTGTATTCAAACTATAGAAAATCAGAGGTAAAGAAAGAATCCTGAAAGAAGGCAGAGGAAAGAACAGGCCAAGTGTAGAGAATTAAAGATAAGAATTGCATCCAACATCTCCTCACAGTGTATGCAAGCCGGAAGAGAGTAGAGTGAAATATTTAAAGTGTTGTGGGAAATAACCCACCTACCTAGAATTCTATACCATATTAAATTATCCTCAAAAAGTAAAAAAGAAAGAAATACTTTCTCAGACAACAAAAATTGAGGGAATTTGTTGCCAGTAGACCTGTCTTACAAGAAATGTTAAAAGAAGTGCTTTAGAGAGAAGGAAAATGATATAGGTCAGAAACTTGGGTCTACATAATGAAGGGAAGAGCATCAGAGAGGGAATAAGTAAAGGTAAAATAAACATTTTTATTTTTCTTATCCTTAATTGATCTAACATATAACAATTTGTTCAAAATAATAATAGCAACAATGTATTCGATTACGCAAATTTATATATATGTGAAATGCAAGACAGCAATGATAAAAGGGGCAAGAGGGGGAATTAGACTTCAGAGCAAGGAATATTATCAGAGATAAACAGGAGCATTACATAATAATAAAGGGGTCAATTCTCCAAGAAGGCATAACAATCCTTAATGTATATGTGCCCAACAACAGTGTCAAAATACTTGAGGGAAAAACTGATAAAACTGCAGGGAGAAATAGATGAATTCACATTATAGTTGGAGACTTTGGTACCCCTTTATTATAAATGAACAGATCCTGTAAGCAGAAAATCAGTAAAAATATGGTTGAACTCAACAGCACTATCAATCAACTGGATGTACTTGACATCTGCAGATTATTTTATCCAACAACAAGAGAATCGCATTCCCATCAAGTTCACATGGAACATTCACCATGATAGACCACAAGCCATAAAACACACCTTAACAAATTTAACAATATAGAATCAAATAAGACAACAATGGAATTAAACCAGAAATCAATAACAGAAAGATAGCTGAAAAGTCCCAAAATACTTGGAGATTAAACAGCATGATTCTAAATAATGCATGGGTCAAATAAAAGAAACCTCAACAGAAACCAAAATATAGATTGAACTAAAAGAAAATGAAAATGAAAATACCACTTATCAAAATTTGTGTGATGAAGCAAAAGTGGTACTTAAAAGGAATTTTATAGCATTGTATGCATACATTAGAAAAGAGAGACCGAAAATCAGTAATCTCAGCTTCCACGTTAGAAAACTAGGAAAGAAGAGCAAGTTAAATACAAAGTAAGCAGAAAAAAAATAATAAAAATTAGAGCAGAAGTCAGTGAAATTGAAAACACCAAATAGGGAAAATCACTGAAACCAAAAGCTGCTTATTTGAAAAGATTGATTAAATTGATGAGCCTCTAGCCAGGCTAACTAAGAAAAACAAAGATGACACAAATTACTAATATCAGAAATGAAAGCAAGAACATCACTACAGATCCCACATGGAAATTAAAAGGATAATAAAGGAATATTATGAACAGCTCTAGGCCCACGCATTTGATAACCTAGACAAAATGAACCATTTCCTTGAAAGATACAATATGCCAAATCTCGCACAAGAAGAAATAGATGATTTGAATAGGCTTATATCTATTAAAGAAATTGAATCAATTATTAATAACTTTCCAAAATAGAAGGCACCAGGCCCAGATGGCTTCACCAGTGAATTCTACCAAACATTTAAAGAGGAAATTACACCAATTCTCCACAATCTCTTTCAGAAGATAGAAGCAGACGGAATACTTCCTAACTCATTCAGTTGCTTTGAATGAGCAATGTATCTTCTAACCACTGCTTTGAGACATAGTTCTAGAAGTCCTAGCTAATGCAGTAAGACAAAAAATGTAAATAAGGATATACAGATTGGATGAGAAGAAATAAGACCGTCTTTGTTTGAAGATGACATGATTGATCATCTATGTAGAAAATCTGAAAGAATCAACAAAAAAACTTCTGGAAATAATAAGTAATTATAGTAAGGTTGCAGGATACAAGGTTAATATATAAAAGTCAATTGCTTTTCTTGTTATGCAATGAATAAGTGGAATTTGAAGTTAAAAACACAATATAATTTACCTTAGCATCCCCCAAATGAAATATATATAAATCTAACAAACAATGTGCAAGATCTATATGAGGAAAACAACAAAACCCTGATGAATTAAGTCAAAGAAGAACTAAATAATTGGAGAGATATTCCATGTTCATAGATAGGAAGACTCAATATTGTCAAGATGTCAGTTCTTCCCAACCTGATCTATAGATTCAATGCAATCTCAATAAAATTCTTAGCAAGTTATTTTGTGTATAATGACCAACTGATTCTAGGGTTGATATGGAGAGGCAAAAAATACAGAACAGTCAACAGAATACTGAAGGAGAAGAACAAAGTTGGAAGACTGACACTACCTGACTTCAAGATGTGCTATACAGCTACAGTAATCAAGACAGTGTGGCATTGGTGGAAAAATAGACAATTAGATCAACGGAACAGAATAGAGAGCCCAGGAACTGACCTACATATATATAGTCAACTGATCTTTGACGAAAGAGCAAAGACAATACAATAAAGACAGTGTTTTCAACAAATGGTGCTGGAGCAACTGGACATACACGTGCAAAATAAAATCTGGACACAGACCTTACACCCTTAAAAAAAGTTAACTTAGAATGAATCACAGACCTAAATGTAAAGTTCAAAACTATAAAACCCCCAGAAAATAACATAGGAGAAAACTAGATGACCTTGGGTTTGGTTATAACTTTTTAGATATGACATCAAAAGTATAATCCATGAAAGAAAGACTTGATAAGCTGGAATTCATTAAATTAAAAATTTCTGCTCTGCAAAAGATACTGCCAAGTGAATGAAAAGATAAGCCACAGACTGGGAGAAAATATTTGCAAGTGACTTATCTGATAAAGGACTGTTATCCAAAAGATACAAAGAACACTTGAAACTCAACAACAAGAAAACAAACAATTCAATTAAAGAATGGGCCAAAAAGCTTAACAGATACCTCACCAAGAAGACATATAGATGGCAAGTAAGCATATAAAACGATGTTCAATCGTATGTCATCAGGGAAATGCAAATGAAGACATCCATGAGATATCACTACACATCTATTAGAATGGCCAAAATCTAGACCACTGACAACGCCAAATGCTGGAGAGGATGTGGAGCAACAGGAGCTCTCATTCATTGCTGGTGGGAATGCACAATGGTGCAACTGCTTTGGAAGACAGTTTGGCAGTTCCTTGCAAAAATAAATTTACTCTAACCGTACAATCCAATAATCACATTCCTTAGTATTTATACAAAGGAGTTGAAAACTTACTTCCACACAAAAACAGGATATTTATAGTATCTTTATTCATGTTTGCCAAACTTTGGAAGCAAGCAGACATCCTTCAGTAGGTAAATAGATAAACCTTTGGGAGCTGCCCTCATGGCCTAGTGGTTAAAGTTGGGCACTTTTAACTGCTTTGGCAGCCCAGATTCATTTCATGGTTGTGGAACCACACCATGCATCTGTCAGTTGCCATGCTATGGAGATGGCTCACATAGAAAAACTAGAAGGACTTACAACTAGAATATACAACCATGCACCTGGGCTTTGGGGAGGAAAAAAAAGGGCGAAGATTGGCAACAGATGTTAGCTCAGTGTGAATCTTTCCCTGCAAAAAACGAAAAAAGATTTAATTTAAAAAAATAACTTTGATACATCTAGACAATGGAATGTTATTCATTGCTAAAAAGAAATGTGCTTTCAAGCCATGAAAAGACATGGATAAAACCTAAATGCATATTGCTAAGTGAAAGAAGTCAATCTGAAAAGGCTATATAATGATTTCAACTGTATGACATTCTGGCAAAGGCAATACTATGGAGAAAACAAAAAGGTTAGTGCTTGACAGAGGGTAGAAATGAGGGAAGGATGAATAGGCAGATCACAGAGGACTTTTAGGGCAGTGAAAATACTCTGTATGATACTATAATGGTGGATACATTTGCCAAAACTCATAGAATGTGGAATACCAAGAGTGTACCCTAATATGTTAATGTACATACATCTAGTGTAACAAATGTACCACTTTGGTGTGGGATGTTGATAATGGGGGAAGCTATGCATGTGTGGGGGCAGAGTGGATATGGGAAATCTCTGTACTTTCCAGTCAATTTTTCTATGAAACTAAAATTTCTCTAAAATATAAAGTCTAGGGGCCGGCCCCGTGGCCGGGTGGTTAAGTTCACACTCTGCTTCGGGGGCCCGGGGTTTCGCTGGTTCAGATCTTGGGTGTGGACACGGCACCACTTGTCGGGCCACAATAAGGCGGCGTCCCACATGCTGCAACTAGAAGGACCCACAACTAAATAATATGCAACTATGTACTGGGGGGATTTGGAGAGAAAAAGCAGGAAAAAAAAGAAGATTGGCAACAGTTGTTAGCTCAGGTGCCAATCTCTAAAATATAAAGTCTATTTTTTAAAAAGTCACATGCCAAAAATTTTCTACTTTGGTTCAAACAATTTTGACAGGAGTACGTTTTTAGAATATTTGTAATAATTCCTAATGGAAGCACTATAAGGAACAGACAAGAGTTATGGAGGCCCCCTCTCTCACGTAGTGAATAGTATAAACTGCTGCATTTGTCATTGCTAAAAAGTTTCTCTTGGGAATTCTCTAAATATTTCATGATGAAGTATCCAAGCCCTTTTTGGAACACTGGAATGTTATCTTATCCTCTCTTAGCAAAATTACTCATGCAGATATTTTTAATTTGTTAGATAAAAATAAATCTACTAAATAGGAAACTCACATTCAGGAGCCATGAAAAAGTTAGTCCTCTGGCACAAATAAATATTATCAACTATGACCACTAAACACCAAGGTGAGTGTTAAAAGATAAACTGCAAATTTTATTAATGTTTCTCAAGTTATATGTTGTGTTATAATTCACTGTGATTCCGATATTGTTAACATTGTCTATTACTGAGTCTTTTAGCCAAGATATTCAGTATTCAGATGAATCAAAAAAAGTGTCTCCCATCTTGAAACCACTTTACTGCATCTATCTTAGCTTTGCCATAACGTCTTCCATTCCCCTCTCCTGAGCATGTATTGGGGAGTATTTGTGTATGACCATTTTTCGCTAGGGTTCAATTTGAGTGATGGCACCATGTGATATGGGCATGATCTCAGCAGTAGATTTATTTTGGGACACAGAGGAATGCAACTTTGCCAGAGTCTATGGGAACGGAGAATTGATTTTCCAGTGTTGGAGAAACTGTTGTGGAACATGCAGTTTAGAACGGATAACAGAGACTATAAGAGTAGACTCCACCTGCTCATGTGGAGGCATATTTGGAAATGGATTACCAAGGAGAAATTTCTCATCCCGTTTTGACTCTACCTACTGTTGATGTGGACCTGTAACTGTGAGACTTTTGTGCAATGAAAAAATATATATTGATAAGTGGTAGTGATGCTGCAAGTCATCTAGCAAACCTCTAAAAAGAAGAAATTTAAAATATAAAAATTAATAATAGCTTAAAGGCATTTCTTAATACAACAGTAGTGACCTGTGTTGTCTATTTCAAGGTAACTGTGAAATGTGAGGTACATAAAATAACACAGCGTGCAAGAAAAGACAATAATTAGTATATTAAATATTAAAGATTTACTGAGAAATAGCAGAAGCTAATGAGTCAACCAGAGGATGTGTTTGCTGTTTGGACTATCTATATTTTAAGATCAGACTTGTGATACATAAAATAAGGCCTAAATGAGAACATCCTGCTTACTGTGAGACCAGTTTAAGAATGAGAACACTAGCTTCATCATACTTGACATTGGTGCATGAACCTCTAATGGAAAATCAGGTGTGCAGGAATCACTGGAATTCAGGAGGCCGTAACCAGTCCTCTGACCAACAGACATTTACCTCATCTTTTCATGAGTTGAGTCCATCAACCATGCCTACAAACACCAAGTGCTGGCGTCTGGCTGAGAACATGGCAATACCTGAGGGCACGTCTATTTGAATTGAGTACTTGTGACATTTCAATGTGGGTTATGACATTTGCGTATGTGTGCTCACCATCTGCAGTAGCGTGAGAGACATGTGAAGGTGTGGAGTTACTGGTGAGAATCTGACAGTAGGGGCCTAGTATTTGTTCAGAGGACACAACAATGCCCTCCACCTGCCCTGCACTGCCACTCTGTTCTCTCTCAGGGCTTTCCCAAAAAGAAACATGCACACAAGGGCCCAGAATTTCATTCACTGGGCCAGTTCACGGTGTCCCTCAGTGTAGAGCCTTCTGATTGAGTTGGGTTTAAGCACAGGCTTGGGCTCAAAATGAAGCAAGATCTCTTTGACTCTAATTCTGCATCTTACCACCAGCTGGCCCCTAATGTGCAAAAATGACAAATCCCAGAGTCTCTAGTGAAAAGAAAGGAAGAGAGAGCGATGTGGCAGCGCCCAGCCTGCACACGCAGGCACTGGCTCGGCTTACCATTTCAGTATCGTGAGAGAGAGAAGAGCATGGACATGACCCGTGTGCGTGGGTGTCACCTTGCAGTGCACAGTGGTACTGCTCACAGTGCTCCGTAATCTGGCCCATCACATCAGTCTTCCCTCTAAGGGAGGGGAGAGGAAAGGGCTTGGGAGAAGGGGCCTTTCCCTGGAGTGAGGACTCATGCAAGGAGAATCCCGACCCCACCTCCAGTGACGGAGAATGATGGAGAGAAACTGATTTGATCACAGAAAAAGTAGGTCATGTGTAAAAACTGATTTTGCTGTTAAAATCTCAAATGTACCAATTCTGGAAACTGTTAAAATGTGGGTCTGTTGGGAAAAACAAATGTGAATTCACAAAAGTGAATTTTCATTAGAAAACAAAGAAGCAACAAAATTTAGCATAGAAATGCTGATGATTTTGAAACTTTTAATCACAGTGTAAATCAACCACATGGTTTGGTTGACAACATACAGCTGCATTTACAAAACATAACAGAGCAAATTTTCTACAAATTAAAAAACAAAGGGTAGTTATTTCATAAATTTATCATAACATGCTGATTGTTAAAAAGAATCAAGCACTACAAGAAAATATAAGGCAGATACAATAAATTATATCAAACTGCAACATTCATAAATAGCTAGTTCTAACAGTGGAAATTGTTAAAATGTGGGCCTGCTGAGAAAAACAAATGTGAATTCACAAAAGTGAATTTTCATCAAAAAGTAAAAAAACAACAAAATCTTGGGCCAGCCCTGGTGGCCTAGTGTCTAAATTCAGCACACACTGCTTCAGCAGCGTGGGCCCAGTTCCCAGGCGCAAACCCACACCACTTGTCAGTGGCCATGCTGTGGTGGTGGCTCACATACAGAAAGAGGAAGATTGGCAACAGATGTCAGCTCAGGGTGAACCTTATTCAGCAAAAATAAAAAGCAACAAAATCTAGCATATAAATGCTGAAGATTTTAAAGCTTTTAATCACAGAGAAAACTGACCACATGGTTTGATTGACAACATATAGATACATTTACAAAATATAACAATACAAGGTATACATAAATTAAAAAACGAAATTAATGACTTCATAAATTTATCATACTATGTTCATTGTTAAAAAAAATCAAGTACTATAAGAAAATATGAAGGTGGGTTCAATAAAGTATACCAAATTGAAACATACAGAATTATCTAATTCTAATACTGGGTCAAAACCACTACAAATATCTCTCTATTCGCTTTGAAATAAAAGCATAGGCTAATAGTCAGAAAGCGAAAAAGAGAAACAATTTTGCAGAAATGAATTTTTTGAATGATGAGCTTATAACATACATGCTATTCAAAATAAAAAAGTACTAGTTTTCATTTATTAGACGATGAAATAAAGAGAAGGCAAACAAGAAAGAGGTAAACTTTTGTTCAAGATTTTTTCATCACTTTTTTCAATTTTATTGAAATCATAATGGTTTATAACATTGTGTAATTTCAAGTGTACATTATTATTTATCAATTTCTGTATAGACTGCATTGTGCTCACCACCAGTAGTATATTTTTTTTTTAAAGATTGGCACCTGAGCTAACATCTGTTGTCAATCTTTTTTTCCCTTCTTCTCCCGAAAGCCCCCCCAGTAAATAATTGTATATTCTAGTTGCAGGTCCTTCTGGTTCTGCTATATGGGACACCACCTCAACATGGCTTAATGAGCAGTGCTAGGTCTGTGCCAAGGATCCGAACCGGTGAAACCCTGGGCCACCGAAGTGGAGTGGGCAAACTTAACCACTTGGTAACAGGGCTGGCCCCACCAATAGTCTAATTTTTCTCTGCCACTATACATATGTGCCCCTTTACTCCTTTTGCCCACCCTCCCCAGCCCACTTCCCCTCTGGTAACCGCTAATCTCTTCTCTTATTCATGAGTTTGTTTATCTTCCAAATATGAGTGAAATCATCGCAACAAAAAGAATAAAATATCTGGGAAAAAATTTAACCAAAGAGGTCAAAGACCTGAAAACTATGAGACATTATTGAAAGAAGTCAAAGAACATATAAACAAATGGAAAGCTATTACATGCTAGTGGATTGGAAGAATAAACATAGTTAAAATGTTCATATTACCCAAAGCAATCTACAGATGCAATGCAATCCCATCAGAATCCCAATGGCATTCTTCACAAAAATAGAACAAAGAATCCTAAAACTTATATGGAACAACATAAGACCGTGAATAGCCAAAGCAATCCTGAGAAGAAAAAAAAAAAAACAAAGCTGGAGGCATCACAATCCCTGACTTCAAAATATACTACAAAGCTATAGTAATCAAAACGTCACGGTACTGGCACAAAAACAGACACATGGGTCAATGGAACAGAATTGAAAGCCCAGAAATAAAAACCATACATCTAGGGACAGCTAATCTTTGACAAACGAGCTATGAACATACAATGGAGAAAGGAAAGTCTCTTCAATAAATGGTGTTGGGAAAACTGGACAGTCACATGCAAAAGAATGAAGGTAGACCATTATCTTGCACCATACACAAAAATTACCTCAAAATGGATCAAAGACTTGAACGTAATACCTGAAACCATAAAACTCCAAGAAGAAAATATAAGCAGTACGCTCTTTGACATTGGTCTTCGCAGCATCTTTTCGAATACCATGTCTACTCAGGCAAGGGAAACAAAAGAAAATTTAACAAATGGGACTACATCAGACTAAAAAGCTTCTGCAAGGCAGAGAAACCGTGAACAAAACAAAAAGACAACACACCAACTGGGACAAAACAGTTGCAAATCATATATCTGACAAGGAGTCAATTTCCAAAATATATAAAGAACTCATGCATCTCAACAACAAAAAAAACAAAAGACCCAATAAAAAAATGGACAGAGGATCTGAACAGACATTTTTCCAAAGAAGATATACAGATGGCCAACAGACACTTGAAAAGACATTCAACATCACTAATTATTAGGGACTTGCAAATCAAAACTACAATGAGATATTACCTTACACCTGTCAGAATGGCCATAATTGCCAAGACAAAAAATAAATGTTGGAGAGGATGTGGAGAAAAGGGAACCCTCATACACTGATGGTGGGAATGCAAACTGGTACAGCAACTATGGAAAACAGTATGGAGATTCCTCAAAAATTTATAAATAGAAACACCATATGATCCAGTTATCCCACTACTGGGGATTTATCCGAAGAACTTGAAATCCACAATCCAAAGAGATTTATGCACCTCTATGTTCATTGCAGCATTATTCACAACAGCCAAGACAGGGAAGCAACCCAAGTGCCCTTCTACGGATGAATGGATAAAGAAGATGTGGTATAGATATATGATGGAATACTACTCAGCTGTAAAAAAGACAAAATTGTCCCATTTGCAACAACATGGATGGACCTTGAGGGTAGGATGATAAGTGAAACAAACCAGACAAAAACAAATACCAAATGATTTCTTTAACTGAAGAGATATTAATTCCTGGAAGATTACTCCAAGATTAAAGAAATAGACTTCCAAAAACAATACAGGTTTAGAACAACAATTTTTTTTAATGACTTGTTTCCATCATGTAAATGTAGCAAACTTTATTCATTACTTTTACTCATTATGGACATTTGGGTACTTTTTCACCTGGGATATTGCATATTGTGCTTAAGCACAATCTTGTACATATTTTTTGGTGATAATTGTACCCATATATGTGGATGTCTCCCAGTATTTACCCAGCAGTGGGAGTGCTAGGCCATAGGATATTGTGTATGTTCAGATTTATCATATGCTACCAAAGAGATTTCCAAAAGTGTCATACCAATTTACACTCCCATCAGCCATGTATGACTGTTTGCGTTTTCCTACATTGTCATCAAAATTTAGTACTGTTATTTTTTGTTGTTGTTAGCCATCGGAGTTGGCATATAGTGGGGTGTCATTGTAGGTGTAATTTCCTGATGCCTAGCACCTTGTCATTTATTTTTTAGTCATTTTGAATCTTCTCTTGTGAAGTGCTTGTTCCACACTTTTGTCAATTTTTCCATTGACTTTTCTGGCTTGTTCATATTGACTTTTAGTTTTCTTTACACATCCTAAGTAAGAGAACCTTTTTCAATATATGTATTGCAAAGCCCATTGTATCCCATTCTGTGGCTTGCCTTTTCACTCTTAGTAGTATCTTTTGGTGAAAAAAGTTCACATGAACCTTAAGGAGTACAATTATTATCATTTTTTTAATCCTTTATAATTTGCTTATACATATCTATCAATTTGGGTTTTTAAAATCATTTTTGCTTTTTTGGCTTTGCTTAAAAATCTTTTCCATTTGGTTACAAATAAAACATATTACGTTCTATAGAGTAGAAGTATTACAAACAACACCTCCAATCATAATGTAATAAAACTGACAATTATAAACAAAATAGGAAAGTACACAGGGCCTTCCACCTGGAGTTAAAAAAAAATCTATTAAAAAACTGGGGTTGGCCCCAAGGCCAAGTCGTTAAGTTTGTGCACTCCACTTCAGGGCCCGGAGTTCACCGGTTCGGATCCTGGGTGTGGACCTACACACCACTCATCAAGCCATGCTGTGGTGGCATCCCACATAGAAGAACTAGAAGGACTTACAACTAGGATATACAACTACATTCTGGGGCTTTGGGAAGAAAAAGAAAAAGAGGAAGAGTGACAACAGATGTTAGCTCAGGGCCAATCTTCCCTACCAAACTTTTGGGTATTGGGAGTTACAAACTAAAATGATAGGATTTCTAAAACAAATGATAACCAAAGCACTACATATGGGAGTCTATGGCATACATTTAAAGCCATAAATGAAGAAAATAATTCAGTTAAACATTTTCATAAATAAACATAAAATAATAAAAATAAATTAAAGTCTCACCTCAAAAAGCTAGAGAAAGAGCAGCAAATAGACTTAAAGAAAGCAGGAGGAATGAAATAGTAAAGATAAAAGAAGAAAGTAATGAGCTAGAGGAGAGATAAATGGTAGGAAAAAAGATAAAATAGACAACTCACTAAGTATCAATCAATAAAATTCAGAAATCTTTAATTTATGATATGATAGGGGACAATAAGCATTGAAATAGGAGCACTTTTTAAAAATCATAAAAAAAACTTTCCTATCCCTATATGCACATAACATGAAAACCTAGATGAAATGTGTAATTACTTAGGAAAAATTATTTACCAATATTGATCCAATTAGAAATAGAAAGCTTAAACAAACTGATTTCCACAGAAAGAAAAAAGACAATTATAACTACTAGATAAGAGAAATCAAATAGTGGCATAGAAACTGGAAAAGAAAAATTAAAACTACCTTTATTTGCACATGGTATGATCGTGTATCTGAAATACCCAGGGGAATCAATGATAAAAGTTACTCAAACAAGAACAGAATTCAATAAAATAAACAGGATAGAAAATTATCATACAGAACTCAATAGCCCCCATATAGTTAGCTAGAGATTGTAATGGCGTAGAAAGTTCATTTAAAATAGGAAAAGGGTGATAAGACACTTAGTATATTTAAAATCTATTGAGGAAATTTTAAAAACTTGAACAAATGGAAAGATTCCACTTCTTTTTATATGGGATGATTCAACATCATAAAGTTAGTTTCCTTAAATTAATAAATTTCACTCAATCTCAACAAAAATGTCAACAAGAATTTTGATAGAGCTAGACAAGTTGTTACTAAATATCATACTGAAAAATCAACATACAAGAAAAGAAAACACTAAAAAAAGAAAAAGCTAAAAATGAGGACAAGTCCTTTAAGACTCTTAAAACCTTAAAATGTAGTATAAGGCTTCTATGATTAAAACTGTAGTGCTGAAACATTAATAGACAGACTAGTAGAACAGAAGAGAAAATCCAGAAATAAATAAAAGTACATGTAGAACTTCAGTGTGTGGTGAAGTTGGCATTTCAATGACTTGATAAAGAATAACTTTTTAACAGAAGTTGTGCCTGGGACAACTAGTTTCGATAATTGGGAAAACTGAAAATTAGATCCATACTTGAAGCTATATACAAAATAGATTCCAAATGGACCAAAAGATCTACAAGTGAAAAATGAAACCATACAGATACCAGAAGAACATGAGTAAATTCCTCTTTATTTTGGACGTAGTGAAAGGCTTTATAACTGTGACTCAAAACCCAGAGACCATAAAAATATTGATTAATTTGGATATACATGAGGTCTATAGATGAGATAAATTTGATAATTTTCTGATTATGTACCAAAGTTTTCTTGTTTTTAAGGAAATGCACAATAAAGTAATTAGGTGTAGAAGGGCATCATGTCTGCAACTTTCAAAGTCTTTAGAAAGGAATTATGTGGATAGAAATATAGAGAAGGATACAGAAAATACAGTATAATATTAACATTTCGGGAACCTGTCAGACAAGTACATATGAATTCCTTGTTTTCTTCTTACAACTTTTCTGTATGCCAAAATAAAACAAAATAAAAGGAATAAAGAATTTGTAAAAAGAAATATTTGATATTCCAAAGTCATAAAGCTTCTCTTCTGTTTTCCTCCAAAATTTTTATTTTACCTTTCACATTTGGACCAAAAATAGTTCTGGAATTGACTATTTCGTATGATATTTTTGTAATGAAGTAGTCAAGATTTACTTTTTCCATGACAATATTCAATTGACAAAGCACAATTAGAAAGACCATCTTTTCCCCACTGCAGTGTAAGGGTACCTTTTCATAAGGCAAGTGACCATATATGTGTACATATATTTCTGGACTCTCTAGCCTGTTCATTTGTTCTAGTCGTTTATCCTTGCAGGAGTAACACAGTCTTTTAATTACTACAATTGTATAGTAAGTGTTGTTATCTTTAGTAGTGTGAGATAACCTTTTGATACAAATATTTTATCTGTATATAGATATCCTTTATCTATGTAGATCTTATATCTTTTTATCTATATATAGATATCTTTTATAAAAGATAATCTATTGTTATCTATAGCAGTGTGAGTCTTCCAGCTTTGTCATTCTTCAAAATTGTCTTGGCTCTTTTTCTTCCTTTGTATTTCTAAGTCCATTTTAGAATCATCTTGCTAATTTCAACCAGAAAAAAACCTGCTAGAATTTTTATTGGAATTGTATAGAATTTGTAGAGAGAATTTTGAGAATATTTGCATCTTTACAATATTGATTCTTCCAATTCAAGAACATGGTATTTATTTGGAACTTCTTAAATTTCTCTAAATAATATTTTGTAGATTACTGTGCAGAAACGTTGTACTTTTTTCATTAGATTCATTCGTCTTCACTTGGTCTTTTTATGCTACTGTATATGGTGTGGTTTGAATTTTTTCCCATTTGTTGGTTGCTGATATATAGAAAAATGATTGGTCTTTCCATATTGTCCCTGACCCTGTGACCTTGCTAAACTCACTTATATATTCTAAGACCTTGTAAGTTCTCTTGGATTGTATGTGAGCATAAATATTTTAATTCCTTCCTTTGCAAATCCAATTTAGTTTTCTGGCTTTACTTCACTAGCTGGGAAGTATTTTGTTGAACGAAAGTAGGGATAATGCCCACCCTTGTACCATTCCCACCACTCCAAGTCTCAGGAGGAACATTTTCAGTAATTCACCATTAATCATTATGTTTGTTGTAGATTTTTGGAGATAATGTTTATCAGAATAAGCAGTTTTCTTCTATTCCTTAGTCTTTAAATATTGCTTTTTTTAAAAAAAAATAAGGAATTGTTTTTTAATTTGTTAAATTGTTTTTCTGCTCTATTGAAGTTATCAAATAATTTTTCTTCTTTTCCAATGCTAAACCACACTTGCCTTCTAGAAAATGATCCTTTCGTCATGATGTATTATTCTTTCTGTATATTACTGGATTCTATTTTCTAATATGCATCTATTTTATGAACAGGGATTGTCCTGTAATTTTTTTTCTTGTAATGCCTTCGTGACTTGTGCCCTGTTGGTGGGACAATAGATTCTGTAGAATCTTCTCAGTGTTGGTCATTAAAAGGGGAATCTGCAGTGGAATTCAACAATAAGAAAAGACAAGTTAACTGGCAGCACACCTTCTGGAAGTTAATCCTAAGGAAAAAAGTCGGAAATGAATAAAAAGTTTATATACAACATACCTGTTACAGTTGGATGTTGAAAATAAAATATTAAAAAATTAATTGTGTATGCAAGACTTTCCAATTATTCCCATTCAACCATCTGTGGATAAACTAACCATCTTTGGCAACAGCCAGTGTCAAGAAAAGCAGTCAAGACAGCAGACTGCCATAATGGCTAACAACTTCCATCAAATCAAATTAACCACCAAGAAAGGCATGCCATCTTCTCTCAGGTTAGGTTCTCATCTAATAATAACAGAAACATGAAATTTGGACTTATAAGACCTGTTTATTTTGCTTTAATCCTGCTTGTGACAGCAGAAGAAATGCAGGGCAGATAAAAGCAACAAAAATTTATCAAAGTTGCAGGTCCAAAATTTCTCTTGTATTTATGCTTCATGTACCCCTCATAGAATGTCACACATTATTCTCTGGTCAAACCTATCACAAACCCTCCCAAAAGGTGAAGTTCAAAAGAATCTTGTATCCCTGCTCCTGATTTCTATTTATTTCACTCGCGACTGGATTTGCTCATTATAATTTCAACAGCAAATGTGCCATCAGAGGGGACAGGTTATCATAACTGGAGAAACCTGAAGTGGATTTATGCATTGCAGTTTTACATGAAACTTCCCTTACACTTGGTCATATTCCAATTCTATCCTCAGTTCACTTAACTTGTGTAGTCCTGGAACTTGAAAATATTTGCAGTATTTTTTTTCCCATATCCTCTGTATCTCCTTATATATTATTGACCAAGACTTTTTCTAATAAATGCACTAATTTAGTCTTTTGTAATTCTTCTGACATAAAATACTCTAAGCATAAAACGGTCTAAGTCAAACACATGTCTGAACCTCTAACAAATAATCACTTATATTTTATGTAGTCATTACTTAAACTCATAGTTTTTCCTACTTATCAGTAGGA
The DNA here is from genome assembly GCF_037783145.1 of Equus przewalskii. NCBI lineage: Eukaryota > Metazoa > Chordata > Mammalia > Perissodactyla > Equidae > Equus > Equus przewalskii. The sequence goes on along the minus strand of NC_091863.1, from coordinate 42,222,214 downwards.
AAAAAATCTAAATGACAATCACTGGGAGGCTGTTTAAATGAATTACGGTATATTAATACAGTATTATATATTCAGGTATTAATAAGTATATAGTAAAAGATTATCTAACAATAGCCAAATATGTCCACAACATATGACATATTAAATTTACAAAAGGTTTTGTAGAATAGCATTTAAATTTTATTTTGAAAAATAAACATGAGGACTTCTTATTTGAAATGACTAGTGGCAGGCAGCCATCAATGTACCCTCTCTGAAAATCTCATTTAAATGAACTATTAGAAATTGCGCAACTTCTGTTTCAGAGTTAGAATGTCATGACAGACCACTGTGACAATTGTACCAACTAAGACACAAAGTGGATAAATTTCAAAAAAGCATACATTTTTGAAGACAGTAAAGAGCTGTGGATACAAAGAAACTAAATTCCGAGAAAGATACTTCCTTGCTAGGTGAGAAGATTTCAGTAGCCTAGTCACTAGAGGCTTTTGCTGAGTCTAGGTAACTATGTGAAAAGATCAAACAAACAATAGGGAGAGGGACCCTGCTAGAGTAAGAAAGAGCCAATAGAACTTTAGATGGCCATATAGCGTGGCAAGACAGATTGGTGTCTGCAGGAGGCCCAAGCAATGAAGTAGTGATAAGTTAAGTATGCATGTGAGGTTTGCTAGGGGTTAAGGATCCAATTTCTTTTTATATGAATTTCCAATTGATCTAGCACCATCCGTCAAAAAAGACTTTTCTAAAAACTTCAGGTTTGAGCTCAGAGATGCACAGACCTGGAAGGAGCATTATTGCTACCCATAAAACAAGAAAATGAGCCGGGAAAACTTTAAATTAATGACTTTTGGGGGAATCCTTCTGAAAACAGAGCTCTCATGGAAAATTTCTACTACAAAATCTAGTGGTATATAAGTGCTTGCAGGTAGAAAGAGGATCTGGTCATTTGCTTACTTAGGACAGACACTGCCCAAATACCATATAAGTTAGTAAGAAGATTAAAAATTTGTAGCACATTGCTAAAGGCTGAGTGTGGGCTACCAGCAGAGTGTGAAGTTCATTGGAGGCCCCACACTGTCTTGCGAGGTTTTCCTCTAAGAACCCCACCAGGTGCCCACAAGGAAGATCTTGGAGAATTCTTGGAAAATTCACCCTTAGGTGTTACCAGAAAACACAACCTCCCCGATCCCCTACTACCATGTTAACAAACTTGGAATGAAAACAACAGTGGAAAACAGTTGGGAGAGTTGCAAGAAATAGAATCTCTGTGGGGAGCAGCACAAAGGGAAGATGCAAAGAAAAGGAGGGGAGACAAAATCAAAGTGTCAATGTAGCGATTTTGTGTCTTTAGTTCACATAGGATAATCATAGCAACAACAAACTTCAAACTCAGCCCAACTCCTCAGCATATTTGCAAAAACCTCCATAATAAAGGTCTAGAAAAAGGAAAATCATGCTCATTAAAAGTGTAAAAATATTATTTATATCTACTCTTATATCTACTGCCCTATACATGTCCAGCTTTCAATAAAAAACATGAGATCTACCAAACGAAATAAAACACATCGTGAAGACATGAAGAAATCATTAAACCCAGACCTAGGTTTGACACATATTTTGAAACTATCAGAGGGAATTAAAAAAGAACAATGACTAATATATTAAAATCTCTAAGGAGAAAAGTAGACACATTCAAGATCAGATAGATAATTTTAGCACACAGGTGAAAACTATGAGAAGGGGCCAAATGAAAATGGTAGGAATAAAAACAATAGCAAAGACGAAGAATGCTTTCTGTGGACTTGTCAGCAGACTCAACACAGCGAAGTTCTGAAAACTGAAACACAAAGTGAAAAATCAAACAGAGTGCCCAAGATCTGTGAGATAATATCAAACTGTGTAACATAACGCATATTTAGAATTCCAGAAGGAAAAGAAAGAAAAAGGCATAGAATATTTGAACAAATAATGACCCAGTATTTTCCAAAATTAATGAGACACAAGAAGCCACAGATCCAAGAGGCTTAGAAAACACCATGCAGGATAAATACCAAGATAAAACCACATCCAGGCATATCATACTCAAACTTCTGAAAACCAAAGACCAAGAGAAAATCTTGAAGGCAAACAGGGGTTGGGAGGGGCATATTACCTATAGAAAAACAACAATAATAATTACTTCATGATTTTCATCAAATTGTGCAAGAATAGAAATCATACAAAGTATATTCTCAGACCATAATTGAATTAAACCAGAATAACAAAAATATGGAAAATCCCCAAGTATTGGGAAATTAAAACAAACTTCTAAATAACTCATAGGTTGAAAAGAAGTCTCAACTTAAATTTAGAAAGAATTTGAAGTGAATAAAAATTAAAATATATCATATCAAAACTTGTGGAATATAGCTAAAGCAGTGCTTACAGGGAGATTATAATATTAAATGTGTATATTAGAAAGAAGAAATATCTGAAACCAGTAACCTAAGATTCTACCTCAATAATGTAGAGAAAGAATAGCAAATTAAACATAAAACAATCAGAAATAATAAAATAATAAAGACGAGTAGAAATCAATGAAATGGAAAACAGAAAAATAGAGAAAACCAATGTGATAAATCTCTAAAGAGGCTGATCCAAAACAAGGCTCAAATTCCAATACAATGTATGAAAGAGGGAAAATTACTACTGATTCACAGGATATTAAGGAGATACTATCAACTACTCTATATGAATGAATTAAATAATTTAGATGAAATAGTCCAATTCTGTGAATGGTACAAAAACTGCCAAAATTCACTGACTACCTGAATAACTCTATAAAATAAATTGAATTTTTAGTTAAACATTTAAAAAAAATAATTCTCCAGACCCAGATAATTTCACTGGGAAACTCTACCAAACTTTTAAGGAAGAAATGATACCAATTCTGTGCATTATCTTCCACAAAAGTAAAAGAGGAAGGAACACTTCCCAAAGCTTTTTATGTAGCTAAGATTACAACAGTAAAGAGCCAGATATAATATTACAAGAATAGAAAAGCATAGCACATTATTCCTCTTGAACATACACACAAATATCTTCAACAATATATTTGGACACCAAATACTACAATATGTAAAAAGGTAATACACCACAATCAAATATAATTCATCTCAAGAATGCGAGGCTGGTTCAACATTTGAAAATGAATAAATACAATTCATCAAATTAATAGAATTTTAAAAACCTAATATCTCAATAAATGTAGAAAAAATAGACAAAATTCAATATCCATTCATGATAAAAATGCCCAGCAAATTAAGAAAATATTGGAAATTCCTTAACATAATGAAAAGTACCTATGTAAAACCTAAAGCTAACATCATACTTAGTGTTGAGGAAATGAATACATTCCCACTAAGTAAGGAACAAGGCAAGGATGTTGTTTCTTATCACTCATATTTAACTTTCTACTGGAAGTCTTAGCTGTTGTAATAAGAAAAAGAAATAAAATATAAAGATCAGAAAGGGAGAAATAAAACTGTTTTTATTGAGAGATAAAATTATTATGGAGAATATCCTAAGGATTCTATTAAAAAGCTCATAGAATTAATAAATGAGTTTAGCAAAATCACAGAATACAAGGTCATATAAAAAAATAAACTATTTAGGGGCCAGCCCTGTGGCCGAGTGGTTCAGTTCACACGCTCTGCTACGGCGGCCCAGGGTGTCTCTGGTTCGGATCCTGGGCGCAAACATGGCACCACTCATCAGGCCACGTTGAGGCAGTGTCCCATGTACTACAACTAGAAGGACCCACAACCAAAATATACAACTATATACTGGGGGGATTTGGGGAGGAAAAAGCAGACAGAAAAAAAAAAGATTGGCTACAGTTGTTAGCTCAGGTGCCAATCTTTGAAAAAAAAATCTATTTAGCAGCAATGAATAATCATGATTTAAAATTAAAATGCAACATATAATGGCACTAAAGATAGTGAGATACTTAGAATTCTAACAAAATATTTGGATGATCTGTATGCTGAAAAGTACAAACTCTGATGAAAGAAACAAAAAATATGTAATTAAATGGAGAGATATAATGTGCACATGGATTGGAAGACTCAATATTGTTAAGATGTCAATTAAACCCAATTTGTTTATAGATTCAATGCAATCCTGATTAAAATCCTGTCAAGATTTTTGGAGATAGTAACAAGCTGACTCTAAAGTTTACACGGAAAGGTAAAGGAAGCAGAATGGCAAGGGAAGTCTGGAAAAAAAAGCAATGTTGGAAGGCTCACACTATCTGATTTTAAGACTTATTATAAAGCTACAATAAGATAGTGTGGCACAGGCAAATGGATAGATATATAGATCAATGGAACAGAATAGACAGCCCAGAAATAAACACACAATATTATCAACTGATTTTTGACAAAGATGCAAAGGCACGTTAATGGAAAAAGGATAGTCTTTTCAACAAAAGATACTAGTAAATTTGTACACCCATAAGAATAAAAAACCCCCAGACAACAAAACTTATCGACGTATACCTAACACCTGGTACAAAATTTAGCTTAAAATGGATCATAGACCTAAAGATAAAAGGTAAAACTTCTAGAAGAAAATATAGGAGAAAATCTGTCTGACCGTGGGTTTGGCAGTGAGTTTTTAGATAACACATCAATAGCATGATACATCAAATACTTTAAAGATAAAAAAACGCATTTTATCAAATGTTAAAACTTGCTCTCTGAAAGACTGATAAGGGAATAAAAAGAGAAGCCACACACTAGGTAAAAGTATTGCAGTGATATATCTGGTAAAAGGCTTGTGTCCAGAATATATAAAGAACTCTTAAAATTCAACAGTAAGAAAACAAACATTCTAATTAAAAATGGGCAAAAGATGTGAATAGACCCTTCACCAAAGATTTACAGATTTTATACAAGCATATGAAAAATGCTCAAAATCATGTTAAAAATGCAAGTTAAAACTACAATGCTATACCATTATATGCTATTGGAATTGTTAAAAACAAAACAAAAAGAATAAGTAAAACACATCTGACATACCAAACACTGAAGAAGATGCATAAAAACACAACTCCCATTCATTGCTGGTGAGAATGCAAAATAGTACAATCATTTAGGCAGTGAGTTTGGCAGTTTCTTATCAAGTTAAGCATATACTTACTACATGACCCAATAATCCCACTCCTGAGCATTTACTGAAATGAACTGAAAAATTATACACACACAAAGATCCTATATGCAAATATTTAAAGCAGCTTTATTTATAATTGCCAAAAACTGAAAAGAATCAAGCTGTCCTTCAATAGATGTCTGGAAATAGACACTGTGGTACATCCACAGAAATGGGACAAACTATTGACTGTGAAACTATTAATTCACACAAACCCATGGTTAAATCTTAAAAGCATTTTACTGAGAAAAAGGAGCCAGACCTAGAAGGCTGCTTATTGTATGATTCTGCTCATGTGATATTGTGGAAAAGATAAAAATATACAGGTCTTCCAGAGGTTATAGGAGGGGGAATGGTTGACTACAATGGGAAACTTTATGGAGCAGGAACAGTTCTATATGGTCTTGGGGTGGTGGATACATGGTTGCATGTGTTTGTAAAAATCTTTCTAGAGAATATTATTGTTTGTAAAATAAAAAAGCCTCCCACAAATCATCCAACCAAAGCCCAAATCCAGTAATAGGTTCTTTCTAAATCTCTCTTATTGAGATACCCCATGATGCTCCATGATGTGTTCTCTTTCATTGCAATAAGTAAACTCAACTTGTTTAACTATGGGTATTTTTCAGGAGGTTTTTGGCTGAAGAGCATTGACAACTTAACCCATTGAATTTTCTTGATGCTTTAGATGAAAATCAATTGGCAGATGTATGAGCCTACTTCTGGTGTTGCTATTCTTTTCCATTTATCTATTTGTCTATCCTAATGAAAAATCTCATATTGCTTTGATTACTGTAACTTTATAGCAACTCTTTAAGTACGGTGGTACAATTTCTCTAACTTTGTTCTATTTTCAAGAATATTTTGTCTATTCTAGAAATTTTGTTTTTCTACAAAAGTTTTACAATAAGTTTGTTAATTTATTTTTTAAAATCTTCTGTAATTTTGATAGGGACTGAAATGAATCTATAGATAAGTTTGGAGAGAATTGACACAAAATATTGTCTTTTCATTCAAGAACATGGCATCTCTCTGCATTTATTTAGGTCTTTAAAAAGTTCTCTTAGCAATGTTTTGTAATTTAGAGTGTAGGTGTTTTGTACACTTTCACTAGATTTATTTCTACATATTTGATTTTGTTAATGTTGTTATTTTAAAATGCAATTGTCCAATAGATTATTCATTGTTTGTTACTCGTGTATAGAGATGCATTTGATTTATAGACCTTGTACCCTGCAAGTTTGTTAAATACACAAGAATTTTTATATTTAGTGATTTTTTCATGATATATCTCTTTCCTACACTTTCAAATTCTGTGCCTTTACATTTCAAGTGTTTTTCCTGTACACACTATGTGGTTGGGTCTTGTTTATTTGTCCAATCTAAAATTCTCTGCTTTTTTGTTTTAAAGCTTCAGTACATGGTTGTGTATTCTAGTTGATAAAAAACATCTCTGTTTATTAATTGGAGTGTTTATTCAACTTTCATTTAATGTAAATACTGATACAATTGTGTTTAAGCTTACCATCTCTTTTTTTTTTTTTTGAGGAAGATTAGTCCTGAGCTAACATCTGTACCCATCTTACTCTGTTTTATATGTGGGACGTCTGCCACAGTACAGCTTGATAAGCAGGGTGTAGGTCCGTGCCCAGGATCTGAACCTGAAAATCCTGGGCTGCCAAAGCAGAGCATGTGAACTTAGGTGCAACACCACTGTGCTGGTCCCTAAGTTTACCCTCTTGCAATTTGTTTTCTATTCATGCTGTTTTTCTTCTTTCTCATTTTCCCATTTCATTTTTAGATAAATTGAGAGTTGCTGGTGTTACATTTTATTTCCTCTGTTAAGCTATATAAGCTATAAATCCTTATTATATTATATAGCTAATATAATTATATATACAATATTAATATATGTTAATTAATTATTATATTCTTATATATTATATATTATATATAACTCTTTGAAAATAGAAAAGATAAAAATATACCATGAAAAAAGTAATAAAAGAAGCTGAAGTATCTACACTAATATCAGAAAAAATAGACTTTAGGACAAAAAAATATTACTAGAAACAAGGAAAGATTTTTTTTTAAAGGATTTTATTGTTTTCCTTTTTCTCCCCAAAGCCCCCCGGTACATAGTTGTACATTCTTCGTTGTGGGTTCTTCTAGTTGTGGCATGTGGGACGCTGCCTCAGCGTGGTCTGATGAGCAGTGCCATGTCCACGCCCAGGATTCAAACCAATGAAACACTGGGCCGCCTGCAGCAGAGCGCACAAACTTAACCACTCGGCCACAGGGCCAGCCCCAAGGTAAGATTTTTTGAAGAAGAAGAAGATAGCCCTGAGCTAACTACTGCCAATCCTCCTCTTTTTGCTGAGGAAGACTGGCCCTGAGCTAACACCCATGTCCCTCTTCCTCTACTTTATATGTGGGACGCCTACCACAGCATGGCTTTTGCCAAGCGGTGCCATGTCTGCACCCGGGATCCGAACCTGTGAACCCTGGGCCGCCGAGAAGTAGAACTTGCGAACTTAACTGCTGCGCCACTGGGCCAGCCCAGGAAAGATGTTTTATGATAAAAGGGGCAATTCAGCAGGAAGGTATAACAATTATAAACATATGCACACCTAAAAACGGAAGGTCAAGATACATGAGGCAAACAATGACTGAAATGAAGGGAGAAGTAGATCATTCAACAATAACTTTTGATAACGGAGAGTACAATTAGACAGAAAAGTAATAAAGACATAGATGACTTAAACAACCCTCTTGCTATAGGCTGAAGGTTTGTACGCTCAGCTCCAAATTCATGTTGAAACCTAATCCTCATTATGATGATATTTGGAGGTGGGACTTTGGGAGTTGACTAGGTCGTGAGGATGTAGCCCTCAGCAATGGGATGAGTGCCCTTATAAAAGAGATCCCAAAGGGCAACTTTGCCTCTTCCACTTCATGAGGACACAGTAAGAAGACAGTCGTCTATGAACCAGGAGGCAGGCCCTCATCATACAACCATCTTGGATGTCCCAGTTTCCAAAACTGTGAGACATAAATATTTGTTGTTTAAGCCATCTAGCCCATGGCAGTTTTATTCTAGCAGCCCAAACAAGCTAAGACATCTATCTACCAATGTGACCTAAGGGAAATCTGCTGAACACTCCACCCAAGAACAGCAGATGAAACATTTTTCTCAGGTACACATGAACATTTTCCAGAGTAGGCCATGTGCCAGGCCCCAGAACATGTCTTAATAACTCTAAAAGGAAGGAAATCATACAAAGCAACTTCTACAATCACAATGGAGTTAAAATTAAAAATAAACAAAGGAAGCAATTACAAAAAATCAAACAACCAGATCAAAAAATGGGCAGGAGACATGAACACACATTTCTCCAAAGAAGGTATATAGATGGCCAATAGGCACGTGAAAAGATGTTCATCATCGCTGATCATCAGGGAAATGCAAATCAAAACTACACTAAGTTATCACCTTATACCCATTAGAATGGCAAAAATAACCAAAACAAAAAGTAACAAATGTTGGAGAGGTTGTGGAGAAAAAGGAACCCTCATACACTGCTGGTGGGAGTGCAAACTGTTGCAGCCACTATGGAAAATAGTATGGAGATTTCTCAAAAAATTGGAAATAGAAATACCATATGACCCAGCCATCCCACTGCTGGGTATCTATCCAAAGAGCTTGAAGTCAACAATTCCAAACGTTCCAATGCACCCCAGTGTTCATTGCAGCATTATTTACAATAGCCAAGATGTTGAAGCAACCTAAGTGCCCATCAACAGATGATTGGATAAAGAAGATGTGGTATGCATATACAATGGAATACTACTCAGCCATAAAAAAGGATAAAATCGTCCCATTCACAACAACATAGATGGACCTTGAGGGAACTATGTTAAGTGAAATAAGCCAGATAGAGAAGGACAATCTCTGTATGACTCCACTCATATGAGGAATTTAAACATGTAGACAAAGAGAACAGATTAGTGGTTACCAGGGAAAAGGTGGGGTGGGGGGTGGGCACAAAGGGTGAAGGGGTGCACCTACAACACGACTGACAAATGATAATGTACAACTGAAATTTCACAAGATTGTAAACTATCATAAACTCAATAAAAGTTTTTTAAAAAAGAAGCAATTACAAGTAGAATGGGAACGTATTTTGAGCTGAATAAAAATGAAAACACAGCATATAAAAACTTATGATATAGAGCTAAAGCAGTGTTTATAGATAAATATATGGTTTTCAATGCCTACATTAGAAAAGAAGAAATATCTCAGGTCAAAAATCTCAGATTACACCTCAAAAATCTTAAGACAGCAAATAAACTAAGAGTGTGCATAGGGAAAGAAATAAAAAGTAAAACAGAACCCAATGAAGTAGAAAACAGAAAAAAATGACAGAGAAAATCCATTAAATCAAAATTTGGTTCTTTGAAAATATAAACAAAATACACAAAGTGCTCGGTGGAGTAACCAAAAAGAAAGAGAAAACACAGACCACCACTTAAGAGTGAAAGTGAGACATTATCACTGACCATTCAGAAGCAAAAAGGATTAAAAGAGAACACATGAAAAACTTTAGGATAACAAATTTGACAACTCAGAGAAAATGGATAGATTATTTGAAAGCTAACATTACTAAAACTAACTCTAGAAGGAAAGAATATCTGGATATACCTATAGTAAGTAAGATATTGAATTACATCAATAAAATCTTATATAAATAAAATAAATTTATAAATCTTATATAAAAAATAAATCATACATAAATAAATATAAAATAAATCTTATAGAAATAAAGAAAGACCTTAAATAAATCTTATATGAATAAAATTTTCCCAGAAAATAAAGCCCAGATCCAGGTGGCCAATATGCTACAAACATTTCCAGGAAATGGAGGAGGAAGAAATACATCCCAAATCACTCTGTAAGACCAAATCACCCTGATAGCAAATCCAATCAAAGAGAAAACAAAGAAAAGAATACTTGAGACCAATATTACTCATGAATACAGTTGCAAACATCCTCAATAAAATATTAGCAATATAAATTCAACAGCATATAATAAAGATTATACACCATGACCAGGTAATATTTAACCTAGGAATTCAAGTTTGTTTACATTCAAAAATCGATTGATGTACAGCCCATGTTAATAGAATAAAGGACAAAACCAACTCGATCACCTCACTAGACATACAAGAAGCATTTGGCAAAATCTAACACCCATTCATAAAACGTCCTAGCAATATTTATCTTTCTCTGTCTGGTTTATTTTGTGTAACATCATAACCTCAAGGTCCATGCATGTTGTTGCAAATGGGACGAGTTTGCCTTTTTTATGGCTGAGTAGTATTCCATTGTGTGTGTGTGTGTGTGTGTGTGTGTGTGTGTGTGTGTATAGCACATCTTTTTAAAGATTTTTTATTCTTTTTTTATTGCAGTAACAACGGTTTATAACATTATATAAATTTCAGGAGCACATCGTTATATATTTTGATTTCTGTGTCGATTACATGTTCACCACCCAAAGACTGACTAAAATCCATCACCACACACGAGTCTAATCACCCTTTTTGCCCTACTCCCTCCTCACTTCCCCTCTGGTAACCACAAATCCAGGCTCTGTTTCTATGTGTTTGTTTGTGGTTGTTTTTATCTTCTACTTACGAGTGAGATCATACGGTATTTGACTCTCTCCCTCTGACATATTTCACTTAGCATAATGCCCTCTATGTCCATCCATGTTGTTGCAAATGGCTGAATTTGTTCATTTATTATGACTGAGCAGTATTCCGTTGTGTGCATACACAACATCTTTATCCACTCATCCATAGAAGGGCACTTGGGTTGCTTCTGCATCTTGGCTATTTTGAATAATGCTGTAATGAACATAGAGGTGCATAAATCTCTTTGGAGTGTTGATTTCAAATTCTTCAGATAAATCCCCAGTAGTGGGATAGCTGGATCATATGGTATTTCTATTTATAATTTTTTGAGGAATCTCCATACTGTTTTCCGTAGTGGCTGCACCAGTTTGCATTCCCACCAGCAGTGCATGAGGGTTCCCTCTTCTCCACATCCTCTCCAATATTTGTTAGTTTTTCTCTTGGCAATTATGGCCATTCTGACAGGTGTAAGCTGATATTACACTGTATTTTGATTTGCAGTTCCCTAATAATTAGTGACATTGAACACCTTTTCAAGTGTCTGTTGGCCATCTGTATATCTTCTTTGGAAAAATGTCTGTTCAGATCCTCTGCCCATTTTTTGATTGAGCCTTTTGGTTTTTTCTTGTTGAGATGCATGAGTTCTTTATATATTTTGGACATTAACTCCTTGTCAGATATACGATCTGCGACTATTTTGTCCCAGTTGGTGTGTTGTCTTTTTGTTTTGTTCACGGTTTCCTCTGCCTTGCAGAAGCTTTTTAGTCTGACGTAGTCCCATTTGTTAAATTTTCTTTTGTTTCCCTTGCCTGAGTAGACATGGTATTCGAAAAGATGCTGCTAAGACCAATGTCAAAGAGCGTACTGCTTATATTTTCTTCTAGGAGTTTTATGGTTTCAGGTATTACGTTCAAGTCTTTGATCCATTTTGAGGTAATTTTTGTGTATGGTGCAAGATAATGGTCTACCTTCATTCTTTTGCATGTGACTGTCCAGTTTTCCCAACACCATTTATTGAAGAGACTTTCCTATCTCCATTGTATGTTGATAGCTCCTTTGTCAAAGATTAGCTGTCCCTAGATGTATGGTTTTTATTTCTGGGCTTTCAATTCTGTTCCATTGACCCATGTGTTGGTTTTTGTGCCAACACCATGACATTTTGATTACTATAGCTTTGTAGTATATTTTGAAGTCAGGGATTGTGATGCCTCCAGCTTTGCTTTTTTTTTTTTTTCCTCAGGATTGCTTTGGCTATTCGAGGTCTTATGTTGTTCCATATAAGTTTTAAGGTTCTTTGTTTTATTTCTGTGAAGAATGCCATTGGGATTCTGATGGGATTGCATTGAATCTGTAGATTGCTTTAGGTGATATGGACATTTTAACTATGTTTAATCTTCCAATCCATGAGCATGGAATATCTTTCTATTTCTTTATGTCTTCTTCAATTTCTTTCAATAATGTTTTATAATTTTCAGTGTATCGGTCTGTCACCTCTTTGGTTAAATTTATTCCGAGATATTTTATTCTTTTGGTTGCGATTGCAAATGGGATTGTATTCTTGACTTCTCTTTATGCTAGTTGGTTATTAATGTATAAAAATGCAACTGATTTTTGTAATTTGATTTTGTACCCTGCAACTTTGCTGCAGTTGTTGATTCTTTCTAACAGTTTTCTGATGGATTCCTTAAGATTTTCTATCTATATAATCATGTTCTACAACCAGTGAGTTTCATTTCCTCCTTTCCAATTTGGATTCCTATCATGTCTTTTTCTTACCTGATTGCTCTGGCCAAAACCTACAGTACTATGTTGAATAGGAGAGGCAAGAGTGGGCACACTTGTCGTTTTCCTGTTTTCAGAGCTATGGCTTTTAGATATTCATCACACAGTTTGATGTTGGCTGTGGGTTTGTCATATATGGCCTTTATGTTGTTGAGGTACTTTCCTTCTATACCCATTTTATTGAGATTTTTTTAATCATAAGTCTATGTTGGATCTTGTCAAGTGCTTTCTCTGAGTCTATTGACATGATCATGTGATTTTTATTCCTCATTTTGTTGATGTGGTGTATCACATTGATTGATTTGTGGATGTTGAACCATCCCTGCATCCCTGGTATAAATCCCACTTCATCTTGGTATATGATCCTTTTAATTCATTGCTGTATTTGGTTTGCCAATATTTTGCTGAGGATTTTTGCATCTATGTTCATCAGCGATTTTGGACTGTAGTTTTCCTTCTTTGTGCTGTCTTTGCCCGGTTTTGATATCAGGGTAATGTTGGCCTCATAGAATGAGCTAGGGAGAATTCCATCTTCTTCAATTTTTCAGAATAGTTTGAGAAGGATACATATTAAATCTCTTTGAATGCTTGGTACAATTCTCCAGAGAAGGCTTCTGGTCCTGGACTTTTGTTTTTTGAGAGGTTTTTGATTACTGCTTCAATTTCATTACTTGTGATTGATCTAATCAGATTCTCTATTTCTTCTTGATTCAGTTTTGTGAGGTTATATGAGTCTAAGAATTTATCCATTTCCTCTAGGTTATCCAATTTATGGACATATGGTTTTTCATAGTATTCTCTTATAAGCCTGTGTATTTCTGTGATATCCATTGTAATTTTTCATCTTTCATTTCTAATTTTATTTATTTGAGTCTTCTCTCAAGGTTTGTCCTTTCTACTGTTGTTTTAGTCTCTATTTCATTTATTTCTGCTCTACTTTTTATTATTTCCCTCCTTCTGATGACTTTGGGCTTTGGTTGTTCTTCTTTTTCTAGTTCTGTTAGGTGTAGTTTAAGATTACTTATTTGAGATTTTTCTTGGTTGAGGCGGGACTATATTGCTATGAATTTCCCTCTTATAACTGCTTTTTCCTGCATCCCATAAGAGTTGGTATGTTGCATTTTCATTTTCATTTGTCTCCAGGTATTTTTTAATTTCTCCTCTGATTTCTTCATTGATCCAATGGGTGTTCAGCAGCATGTTTTTTAATCTCCACATATTCGTGACTTTCCCAGCTTTTTTCTTGTAGTTGATTTCTAGTTTCATAGCATTGTGGTCAGAAAAGATACTTGAGATGATTTCAGTCTTCTTAAATTTATTGAAGCTTGCCTTGTTTCTCAATATATGGTTCTTCTTTGAGAATATTCCATGTACTCTTGAGGAGAATGTGTATTCTGCTGTTTTGGGATGGAATGCTCTCTCTATATTTATTAATTACATCCGATCAATTGTTTAATTTAAATCCACTCTTTCCTTGTTGACTTCTGTCTGGATGATCTATCCAGTGATGTAAGTGGGGCGTTGAGGTCCCCTACTATTATTGTGTTGCTGTTAATTTCTCCCTTTAGGTCTGTTAATTGTTGCTTAATATACTTTGGTGCTCCTGTGTTAGTGCATATATATTCATAAGTGTTATGTCCTCTTGGTGGAAAGCCCCTTTTATCCTTCTGTACTGTGCCTCTTTGTCTCTCATCGTCTTTTTTATCTTGAAGTCTGCTTTGTCTAAGTATGGCAACACCTGCTTTCTTTTGTTTGCCATTTGCTTGGAGTATTGTCTTCCATCCCTTCACTCTGAGCTTGTTTGTCCTTAGAGCTGAGATGTGTTTCCTGGAGGCAGCATATTGTTGCATCTTGTTTTTTAATCCATCCAGCTACTCTGTTTCTTCTGATTTGAGAATTAAATCCACTTACATTTAAAGTGATTATTGATATATGAGAGCTTAGTACTGCCATTTCATCTCTTGTTTTCCAGTTGTTCTATATTTCCATTGTTTCTTTTCCTTTGTATTTCTGATTGCCATTTCATTTTGGTCGTTTTCTGTGGTGGTTTTCTCTTCTTTTATGAATTGTGGCTCTGCTCTGATTTTTTGTTTAGTGGTTACCATGAGGTTTGTATAAAAGATCTCATAGATGAGATAGTCCATTTTCTGATGGCCTCTTATGTCCATTAGCCTAAGCAGTTTCCATCATTTTTCTCTTCCACTTCTGAAATATTGTTGTCACAAATTATTCTGTTTACTGTCGTGAGTTTGTGACTAAGTTGAAGTGTTTATAGTTACTTTTGATGCTTTCCTTCCCTTTATCTTTCAAGCAATAATTAAGTATTGGCTTCATGTATTTGTAAGTCTAGTTCCTTCCCTAGGTTTGGAAAGTTCTCAGCTATTATTTCGTTGAACAAGTTCTCCACTCCTTTCTCCCTTTTTTCTCCCTCTGGAATACCTATAAGCCTTACGTTGCTTTTCCTAATTGAGTCAGATATTTCTCAAAGAATTCCTTCATTTAAAAAAAATCTTGGTTCTCTCTGCTCCTCCACCTAAAGCGTTTCTTTATTTCTATCCTCTAGATCACTAATTCTTTCCTCCATAACATCAGCTCTATTTTTTAAGGATTCCAGATAATTTTTTATCTCACTAATTGTGTTCTTCATATCCAGAATTTCTCCTTTTTCTTTTATAGTTTCAACCTCTGTGGCAAAGTATTCCTTCTTCTTCTTAATTTTATTCCTGAGCTCATTCAACTGTCTTTCTTAGTTTTCTTGTAACTCATTGAGTTTCTTTATGACACATATTTTGAATTCTATATCATTTAGTTTGTAAATTTCTGTGACTTCAGGGCTGATTTCTGGAGACTTGTCATTTTCCTTCTGTTCTGAATTATTGCTGTAGCTTCTCATGGTATTTGATGAACTAATCCTTCGCTGGTGCATTTGTGGTATAGTATCAGGTCACTGGGTGGAAGCAGAAGATGTGATTCTGATCCCACTCCACATGGTGGAAGTTGAGGGCGTACAGTGGGCACTTCCACCAGCTAGGAAAATGTTTGCATGTGGGTTCACAGCTGCAGTCATCTCTTTTTACAGTCACACCAGGGCAGGTTCCCACTTGTGGGGCCACAGTGGCACTATGGGTGCTCCTGCTGACTGGGAAAATATTTGTGTGTGCATGCTGATCAGCTGTCACCTCTTCTCATGGTTTCCCCAGCTGCTGTGCTTGGTATGTGGGACTTCTTTGCAGGGTCCAAGCCAGGGACACTCAGGATTGCAGCAGCATAGTGGGCACTTCTACCAGCTGGGAAAGCATTTGCACATAGGCTCAGTGCTGCCACCACCTCTTCTTACAGTCAAGCCAAGGTGCATTCCCATTTTCAGGGCCACAGTGGAACTATAGGCTATCCAGGCAGCCAGAATAGTGTTCTTGCATGTACACAGGGCTGCCAGGGTAGGGTAGAGGAGTGCTCACCTATGTCCACTACTTCCTGGGGGTCAGTCCATCCACCTTCAGATATGTAGCTCCATGGGTCTCTCAGGCATCCTGTTGTGCTGTGTGGGTAACCTCCATTGGTCAACGAATGTCCATTTAGTTGTAGTTCAAAGATGGAGAGATAAAGGGAACAGCTCACTCCATCATGTCACTGATGTCACTTCCTAAAATTTTTTAGGTCCACTAAAGTATAGGAAATTTAAAATTAACTGTCAGTTTCTTCTCAGGGTAGATTGGTAACTGAGTGGGAGTAGGGTGATGGGAGGATTCTTTCCAGCTTCTGGTAAATTGCAATTTTCCTAGCTCAATTCACCATGGTATCTTCTTATATGGGAGCATCCCTAATGGAGCACATGCTTTGTAAAAGCGGAAGTTAATCCCTTTTCTCTGCACTCATCACATGATTTGACAAATTTAAAGAGTTATTTCCTAGCTACCTGGCTGTCAGGAATTCTCCTTCCTTTCCATTAAGCTGTTATTATTGTTTCTATTGTTACCTCTATCAGTAAAAAACTGATTGAGATCTTCACACACACTGTGTAAATGAAATAAAACTTTCTAATGGTTGCTCTGTTCTCCAGCAATCTTATATCTCCATGAAAAGGGCCTACTGGTCCCTTGAACCTGTTCAATGTGCATGAGAATTTATAAAATCTCTTGAGTTTTGTCATATATTGACTTCATTATTTTTTGCCTCAGACTATAAAGGCAAGACAAAAGTTTCATGTATAGACACTTTGGGGTACAGAGAAAACGTAAAGAAATGTATATCATCCATAATGCCACCACTGACAGGTAATCATTTTCAACATTTTTTATATATTCTTATCAACATTTTTCTTTCTATTTTTTGCATACTTGAGATAATATATTATCCAGTATTGAATCCTGAATGATTTTTACTAGAAATTACATAATCAGGGCTTTCTCTTGTAATTGAAATTTCCTTATGAACATCATCTAATGTTTGCCAAATACTACAGTGTATGAATCTGTCATCTCTTGCTTAACAATTCCTTTATTGTTTCTAGTTTTATTTAAATAATATTACAGTGAACTTTTTGCATAAACATCTGGCCACATTTAACACATACTGCTAAATTCCTTTCACTAAGAACATATAATGGTATCATATCTCTGTATTCATGATAGTTTGAATATAAATTTTTAACTGTTGCTCATTTGATAGCTAAAGAATATCTCATTGTTGATTTAAAGAATGTTCAAATATTTATTTGGTTACATTTATATTTAATGCTTTTGTAATTACTTTAAAATTTTACTTTGTGTAATAATGTATATAAAATTCATACAATAAATAATATTGGAAAGAAAATCAAATTAAGAAAGAAATAAGCAGAAGAAAAGTAAAATAAATATTAAGAACTTAAAACACAGAAGGAATGCACTTAAGTGAACTACAGATATGACTCTAAGCTTTCTATCAGCCAACATAAAGAGGAAGATATAATCAATTTTATGGTCTATAGAGACCATAAAGTCACAACAAAACAATTGCTTTTGAGAAGTACAACTGTTCCTGCCTGATATGGTGCCTTTGTTTTGACAGTACAGTATTACAGCAAATGATATCATTAATAACAGTGATATGCTTATAGGTAAAATGGGAATGATTATACCAATGTAACTCATAAGTTTGTCATAAGAACAAAATAAGATAACATATTTAAAAAACTTAGTACAATGCCTGGCACATAGTATACACTCAATAAATATTAGCTACACTATTTTATAGTGCTTAAGAGTACTTTGCCTGGAGACAAACAGTCATGAGTTTGTCATCTCTCGCTTCTACAACTAGTTACATGGCTTTGGCCATGTTACTTTACTCTGATAATCTCCTTAATGTTAACTTGGAAAAAAATAATACATATTTCAAAATCTTAGATGTCGTCTTGAACTCTGGACATTTAGATAATCTTGATGTGTCTCTTTTCCATTTTTCAGTAATTTCTGAAACCATAGGAGAGCTTATTAACTCATGGTACCTTCTCTGAATTTGGCATCCAAGCAAATTGCCTCTGCATATTTTTTATTGTGGTAAAAAAACCTATAACATAAAATTGACCATAATAACCATTTTTAAGTATACAGTAGTGTTAAGTAAATTCACATTGTTGTGAAACAGATCTCCAGAAATTTTTCATCTTGCATAGCTCAAACTCTACATCCATTAAACAATTCTCCTTTCCCCCCTCCACCCAGCCCCTGGTAGCCACCATTCTACATTATGTTTCTATGAATTAGACTACTTTAGATACTTCATATTAGTGGAATCATAGAGTATTTGTCTTTTTGTGACTGACTTATTTGACTTAGCATGATGTCCTCAAGGTGCATCCATGTTGTAGTATGTGACATGACTTCCTTATTTTATGGCTGAATAACACAGTAGACTCCCCTTATCTGAAGTTTTGCTTTTGATGGTTTCAGTTATCCATGGACAGCCATGATCTGAAAATATTAAATGGAAAATTCTAGAAATAAACAATTCATAAGCTTTAAATTGTGCTCAGTTCTGAGAACATGATGAAATCTTGCACTGTCCTGCTCCATCCTGCCTGGGACATGAGCCATCGCTTTGTCCAGCATTTCCGTACTTTATATGCTACCTATCTGTTAGTCACTTAGTAGCCATCTCACTTATCAGATCAATTGTCTTGGTATTGAAGCCCCTGTGTTCAAATACCCCTTATTTTACCTAATAATTGCCCCAATGCACAAGAGTAGTGATGCTGGCAGTTCAAATATGCCAAAGAGAAGCTGTAAAGTGCTTTCTTTAAGTGAAAATGTGAAAGTTCTCAACTTAATAAGGAGAGAAAAAAATCATATGCTGAGGTTGCTAAGATCTACAGTGACTTTTATTACACTACAGTCATGCATCGCTTAACAATGAGGATACATTCTGAGAAATGTGTCATCAGGTGATTTCATTGTTGTGTGAACATCATAGAGTGTACTGAAGGGGAAAAAAATTTGCCGCCCCAAAATACGTCTCTTTAACATGAGGATTATCTTAGGGTGATTATTTTTAAGAAAAAATAGACTCAGAAAGTTTTTCTTATTACCACCTCCTTTAGTGCCTAAAATAATTCAGATTAAAAAACCTGTCTCGGGAAGTAAGCTAAAACCTTTAGCATATCATGAACTAGGTGGTAAATGGGGAGGAATCTAGAAAAGCCTGTTTGTTAGGCTTTGTTTCTGTGTGGCCAAACAAGCATTTGTTTTCCAAACATTTGCTCCTTTTCACCTATCTGTGAATTGCCTTCTTTTTATTCTTCGAAGTCCTTGACACTCCCCACTCCCAATATCTTCTTTTGTCTTTAGCTGAGGATGGTATTTAAGGTGAGAGCTTCAGCCATTTTGCAAGTTACTCAGTTTTCTTGGGTTTCTCCCATATATACATGTTACTAAACTTTTGCTTGTTTTTCTCTTGTTAATCTGTCTCATGTCAATTTAACTCTCAGACTAGTCAGAAGAACCTAGAAAGGTAGGGAAAAATTTCTTCCTCCCCTACAGTACTTACACAACCCTAGATGGTATAGCCTGCTACACACTAGGCTATATGATACAATCTTATGGGATCACCATTGTATATGTGGTCTATCATTGACTGAAACATCATTATGTAGTGCATGACTTTATATTGTTATAATTGCTCTATTTTATTATTAATTATTGTTAATCCCTTATTGTGCTTAATTTATAAATTAAACTTTATCATAGATATGTATGTATAGGAAAAACCCATAGTATATATAGGGTTCAGTACTACCCACAGATCCAGGCAGCCATTGGGGTCTTGGAACATAGCCCCCACAGATAGGGAGGACATACTCCATTCATTTTAAGGAGGAATAATATTTCAAAGTACTTATATATTACGTTGTATTTCTTCAATTATCTATTGATGTATAGCTGGGGTGCTTCTACCTCTTGGCTGTCATGAATAGTGTGGCTATGATCAAGGATGTCCAGAAAATTCTTTAAGACCTTGTTTTCAAATCTTTTGTACATATAGCCAGAAGTGGGAATGCAGGATCATATGGTAGTTCTAGTTTTAATTTTGTGAGGAATCACCATACTGTTTTTCATAGTGGTTGTACCATTTTATAATCCCACCAATAGCACACAAGGGTTTCAATTTTTCCACATCCTCACCAACATGTTATTATCTGTTTTCTTTGATAGGAACCATCGTAATGGGTGTGAGGTGATATCTCATTGTGGTTTTGATTTACATTTCTTAGATGATTGGTGATGTTGAGCATCTTTCAATATGTTTGTTGGTCATTTATATATCATTTTGAAAGAAATGTCTACTCAAGTCCATTGACTATTTCTTAGTCAGGCTATTTGATTTTTTTCTTGTAGGATTTCTTTATATATTCCACTTACTACTCTCCTAGCATATATATATTTGTAACTATTTTCTCCCATTCTGTAGGTTGCCTTTTCACTCTGTTGATTGTGTCCTTTGATTCACAAAAGTTTTTAAGCTTGGTGTGGTTCTGTTTGTCTATTTTTGCTTTTGTGGCCTGTGCTTGTCATATCCAAGAAATTGTTGCCAAATCCAATATCATGGAGCATTTTCCCTATATTTTCTTCTGGGAGTTTTATAGATCTGGGTCTTAAGTTTAGGTCTTTAACCAGTTTTCAGTTAATCAATTTTTATTTGATTAATTTCAGCTAAATTTTTATATGGTGTAAGATAAGGGCCCAATTTCATTTTATGCATGTGGATATCCAGTTTTCCCAATACCATTTGTAGAAGATACTCTCCTTCCCCCATTGAATAACTTTGGCACTCTTGTCAGAGATCATTTGACCATATATGTAAGGGTTTGTTTCTAGACTTTCTATTCTATTTCATTGATCTATGTCTGTCTTTAGGCCAGTATCACACTGTTTTGATCACTGTAGCTTTGTAATAAGTTTTGAAATCAGGAAGTGTGAACCCTCCAATTTTGTTCTTCTTTTTCAGGCTTATTTGGCTATTCAGGGTTTCTTGAGATTCCATATGAATGTTAAGATAATTTTTTCTATTTCTGCAAAAACGTCATTGAGATTTTGATAGGGATTGCATTGACTTTGTAAATCGTTTTGGATATGAATGACATCTTGACAATATTGTCTTCCAATCCATATCCATGGGATGTCTTTTGTTTGTGTCTTCTTTAATTCCTTTCACAATGTTTTGTAGTTTTCAGTGTACAAATCTTTTTCTCCCTTGGTTAGGTGTATTCCTAAATGTGATAGATTTTTGGTGCTCTTGTAAATGGAATTGTTTTCTTAATTTCCTTTTTGGATTGTTCTTTGTTAGTGTATAGAAATGCAACTGATTTTTGTATCCTGCAACTTTGCTTAATTCTTTTATTAGCACTAACAGTTTTTGTGGAATCTTTAGGGCTTACTACATATAAGATCATGTCATCAATGAATAATTTTATTTCTTATTTTTCAATTTGGATGCCTTTTATTTATTTATTTTCTTTTTCTTTTTTTCCTCTCCTCCCACCCCCTGCCAATTTCTCTGTCTAGAACTTGCATTACTCTGTTGAATGTGTCAGTAGTGGGCATCCTTGTCTTATTCTTGATCTTAGAGGAAAAGCTTTCAGTCTTTCACCATTAAGTATGGTGTTAGCTGTAGGCTTTTCATATATGTCTCTTATTATGTTGAGGTAGTTTACTTTTAATCCCACTTTGTTGAGTGTTTTTATCATGAAAGGATGTTGAATCTTGTCAAATGGTATTACTGGATCAATCAAGATGGTCATGTGTTTTTTGTCGTTCATTCTGTTAATGTGGTGTATTGTACCAATTGATTTTCATATTTTAAACCATCCTTGCATTCCAGGAATAAATTCCATTTGGTAATGGTGTATAACCTTTTTAATGTGCTGCTGAATATGCTTTGCTAGTATTTTGTTGGGGATTTTTGCATCAATATTCATCAGAGATATTGGCCTGTGGGTTTTTTTGTTTTTGTTTTTGTTTTTGTTTTTTTTTGGAAATATCTTTGTCTGGCTTTGGTATCAGAGTAATGCTGACCTCACAGAATGAGCTTGGAAGTGTTCCTTCCTCTTCAGTTTTTTGAAAGAGTTTGAGGAGGATTGGTGTTAATTCTTCTTTAAATGTTTGGTAAAAATCCTCTAGTGAAGCCATCTGATCTTGGGTTATTTTTGTTTGTTCACTTGTATTTGTGGAGATGGAGGATGGAGGAGATTTTTGATTACTGTTTCAATCTCCTTACCAGTTATTGGTCTGTGAAGACTTTCTATTCTTGGTGATTCAGTTTGTAGGTAGTTTGTTTCTAGCAATTAAGCTATTTCTTTTAAGTTATCCAATTTGTTAGTATACAATTGATCATAGGACTGTTTTATAAGCCTTTATATTTCTGTGGCATTGGTTGTAATGTCCTCTCTTTCGTTTCTTATTTTCATTGAGTGTTCTCTTTTTTTCCTTAGTCAATCTAACTAAAGATTTGCCAATTTTGTAGATCTTTTCAAAGAACTAACTCTTCATCATTGATTTTTCTCTGTTTTGTCTATTTTATCTCTGCTCAAGTCTTTGTGATTTCTTTCCTTCTGCTAGCTTTGGGTTTAATTTGTTTTTCTTTTTCTTGTTCCTTGAGGTGTAAAGTTAGGTTGTTTATTTAAGATCTTTCTTCTTTTTAAATGTATGCCTTTATAGCTGTAAACTTCCCACTTAGTACTACTTTCACTGCATTCCATAAGTTTTGGTATGTTATATTTTCCTTTTTTTTTTATTTTGGTGAGAAAGGTTGTCCTTGAGCTAACATCTGTCACCAATCTTCCTTTTTTTTCTCTCCCCAAAGCCCCCCAGTACATAGTTGTATATCCTAGTTGTATGTTCTTCTAGTTCCTCTATGTGGGACGCCGCCTCAGCACAGCTCAATGAGTGGTGCTAGGTCCGCACCCAGGATCCGAACCAGCAAACCTCAGACCACCAAAGCAGAATGTGTGAACTTAAGCACTCGGTCATGTGGCTGGCTCCTGGTGTGTTGTGTTTTCATTGTCATTTGTCTCAAGGTAGTTTCTAATTTCCCTCGTGACTTTTTCTTTAACTCATTGGTTGTTGAAGAGTGTGTTTCCACATATTTACGGATTCCAGTTTGCCTTCTTTTATTGGTTTCTAGCTTCTTTCCATTGTGATCAGCAAAGACACTTTGTTTCATTTCAATCTGTTAAGACTTTTTTGCGGCCTAACATGTGGTCTCTCCTGGAGAATGTTTCTCATGCACTTGAGAAGAATGTATATAATGCTGTTGTTGGATGGAGTGTTCTGTATATTGTTGTTAGGTACGATTAGAGTACAGTTTCGTTGAAGTCCTCTATTTCCTTATTGATCTTCTGTCTGATTGTTCTATTATTAAAAATAAGTATTGAGATCTCCTGCTATTATTTCATTGCCATCTATTTCTCCCTTCATTTCTGCATAAGTTTGTTTCATATATTTAGAAGCTCTGATGCTTGGTGTATAAATATTTATAATTGTTATATCTTCTTGGTGAATCGACCCTTTTATCAACATATAATGTCTTTCTTTGTCTCATGTAACAGTTTTTGACTTACAGTCTATTTCATCTGATATTAGTAAAACCACCCCTGATCTATATTGCTTACCATTTGCCTTGAATATCTTTTCCCATTCTTTCAATTTCAGCCTTTGTGTGTCCTTAGATCTAAAGTGAGTCTCTGGTAGACAGCACATAGTTAGATCCTATTATTTTATCCTATTCTGCCAATTGATGTCTTTTGATTGGGGAGTTTAGTTCATTACATTTAAAGTAATTACTGATAGGGAGGGACTTACTATTGCCATGTGGTTACTTGTTTTTTGTATGTCTTGTAGCTTTTCTTTTTACCCTCCTTTTCTTTCTTACTGACATTCTTTGTGTTTCATTGATATTTTCTAGTGACATACTTGGATTCCCTTCTCATTTGTTGTTGTGTGTATTCTACAGTTATTTTCTTTGTGGTTACCATAGGGGGACAGAAAACATCTTAAAGTTATTACAATCTATTTTAAGGTAACAACAGCTTAACTTCAATTGCATATGAAAACTCTATTCCTTTAGGGGCCAGCCTGGTGATATAGTGGTTAAGTTCTTGTGCTCCAGTTTGGTGGCCTGAAGTTCGCAGGTTTGGATCCCAGGTGTGGACCTAGCACTGCTCATCAAACCATGCATTGGTGGCATCTCACATAAAATAGAGGAATATTGCCACAGATGTTATCTCAATGACAATCTTTCTCAAGCAAAAACAGGAAGATTGGCAACAGATGTTAGCTCAGGGCCAATCTTCCTCACACACACACACACACACACACACACAACCTCTACTCCTTTACAGCTCTCTTGCCTCATTTTATGTTATTGATGTCACAAATTTTATCTTTATATATTTTGTACCCATTAACATAGATTTATTCTTATTTTTTATGTTTTTGTCATTTAAATACTATACAAGAATTAAAAGTGAATTTAGGCACTAAAATTGGAATAATACAGGTTACTATATTTGTTTATGTATTTACCTTTACTCGAGAATTTTTTATTTGTGTGTGGCTTCGTGTTGCTTCAAGTATTGTGCTTTTGTTTCAACTTGAAGGATTCCCTTTAGCATTTCTTGTGGAGCAGGGCTAGTGGTAATAAACTCTCTCAGCTTTTGTTTATCTGGGAAACTCTTAATTTTCCTTCATTTCTGAAGGACATTTTTGCCAGATACAGTATTTTTAGTTGATAGGATTCTTTTTATCTTTTAGCACTTTGAATATATCATTCCACTTTCTTCTGAACTGAAAGTTTTCTGCTGAGAAATTTGCTGATAATCTTATGGAACCTCCCTAGCATTTCATAAGCCACTTTATTTTTGCTGCTTTCAAGATTTGCTCTTTGTCTTTGACTTTTGACGGTTTGCTTATAATGTGTCTTGGTGTGGATCTCTTTGGGTTTTTCCTAGTCAGAATTTGTTAAGTTTCTTGAATTTATATGTTTATTTGTTGCCTCGGATTTGGGGATTTTTCAATCATTATTTCTTCAAATAAGCTCTCTCCCCTCTTTTCTCACTCTTCTCCTTATGAGACTCCCATAATGCATATATTGCTCTTACTGATGGTGTCTCATAAGTTTTTTAGACTCTGTTCACTTTTCTTCATTCTTTTTTCTGACTCAATGATTTCAAATGACCTGTCTTCAAGTTCATTAATTCTTTCTTTTGCTTGGTCTATTAAGCTGTTTAATCCCTTTAGTGAAATTTTTTGTTCAATTATTGTATTTTTCAGCTACAGAATTTGTTTTTTTATAGTTTCTATTGCTTTATTAATATTCTTAGGGTGTCCATGTATCACTTTTCTGCTTTTGTTTAGTTGTCATTCTGTGTTCATTTTAGCTCGAGTGCCTTTAAGACAGCTTTAAAAAATTCTTTGTAAGGCAGTTCATAGATCTCTGTTTTTTTAGGGTTGCTTTTTAAAGTTTTATTTTGTTCCTTTGATTGGACTATGTTTCCTTGTTTCTTTGTATGCATTGTGATCTTATATTGAGTTTTAGACATTTGAATAAACAACCATATCTCCCTGTCTTTATATATTTAGTTTTGTTCGGGGGAAGACCTTAACCAGTCAGTCAAGCTATAGATGCAAGGACCTCTCAAGCCTTTTCTGGGGATGTGCCTTCTCTGGGCTGTGTGTGTTCTTAACTGCCTCAAAATCCCTAAGCAGCTTGTCTCTACTTTTTCCCAGAAGCCCATAACCTCTTGCTTCCCCTGGTATTTGCCTGTGGAACTGCAGCTCTAATGTGCTCATTTAGTTTTCTGTGGCTTACAAGCTATACCACCAGTTCTGTCAGTGCTCTGGGTAAGGCAAGAGGGAAATGCATCCCTTGGTCAGTTTCCAGACAAGCCAGAAAATTTGACACATGGTCCATTGTTTTGCTTCCTTCCTAAGGGAGGAGCCCCAGTATGGAATGTTTCTCCTGGTTGTGCCTCATTATGCCAGGTATGGGGAGGGGCACAGATAGACATATAAAATGCTGTGAATTTTCTTACCCTTTTCACTGGAATCCCTTCTTGGCTTTACATTGGCCTGGGTGCTATGGCTTCTCAACTCATCTCTAGAGTTCTCACAAAGATATTGTAGTCCGTATATTGTTGTTAACTTTGTTTCTCTGTAGGGTAATGAGGGCCTGGAGCTTCCTAGTCTGCCATCTTCCTAACATCACTATCAAATTGCCTTTGTTTTGCTTCCTGTCTATTAAACTCACAACTGTGTCCTTTCACACATCCCCCTCCCAACCTCCAAAACATTCACTCAGATCAAACAGTGCATGAGATTTTGTGGAATTTATTAAAGGTCTTGGAATTGAGTGAAAGGAGTTACATCAAGCATCTAGACAGCTTTATATCGTCTCCTTGGCTTCTAGTTTACTTTTTTATCCCTCATTAAGTCTCTACCTTCATGGGACAACAAAATAAAATTCCCTTTGTCTTATGCTCTTCCGGTCCATTACTTATCCCAAGCATTTATTGAGATAGATAACTATAAAGATAAATATATAGATTAAGTAAGTAGTTTTGGAGTGCCCTGTTTGTGCCAGGTCCTTGTTCAATGTTTTCTGGAAACACAAAACAAAACACACAAATATCTCTGCCTTTGTGGACCTTATTTTCTAGTGGGGGAAATAGATTATAAACAATAAATATTAAAAATAACTAAATTACATAATACATTACAAAATAAAAGTTATGGGAAAAAAGAAAAATTGAGCAGAGTAAAGAGGATCTGGAGGGTCTGGAGGTGCTTATTTGAGAAAATTCTTCACTGTGAGGGAATTAGCCATGGAGCTATATTGTAGATGAATATTCCTGGCGCTGGAAACAGCTGACCAAATAGCTAAAGCAGGAGCAAGCAAGCATCCATAAGGAAGTCCATGTGGCATGAATGGAATGAGTGAGGGGGTGAGGCAATGAGATTAGAGAGGAGATGAATGAATCATGCTGGATCTTATAGATCACTCTAAGGATTTTAGTTTTCCTCTAAGTTTGATAAGAGATATGGAAGGGTTGTGAGCAGAGGAGGGGCAAGAAGTTTTAGCAGGATCCTTCTGGATGCTGCATGGAAAGTAGACTGTACGAGATGTGGTGGAAGCAGGGAGACCAGTGAGGATGCTATTGTAATAGTCCATTTGAGAAATGCTGGTGGTTTGAACCAGGGTCGTAACTATAGCACTAGTAAGAAGTGGTCAAATTGCAGACATATATTTTGAAGATAGAACAAAAATAGTTTCCTGACAGATTGGTTGGATGTTGGATGTGGAAAGAAAGAAAGGAGTCACGGATAAATAAACATAAGTGTAAGGAAAATATTTAAAATTATAACAGTGGTTATATTAGTGTGAAATTATATACTACTTTTATTTTGTTCTTTTCTTTCTGTATTTCCCAATTGCTTACACAGATTATGAATTGCCTCTATAGTCAGAAAAGAGTAAAAATATTTTTTAACTAAACAATATTAAATTACCTATTTTTCAAATATGGGCTTGGCAAATTTTTAAAGAGAATAGTGGACAGTGTTGGTGATAATTCAGCGAAACTGGCATTCACACATAGCTGTAGCACTATAAATTGGTACAACCATTCTGGAGAGAAATATACACATGAAAGCCTTGGAAACATCTATATAATTTCCTGAATGGTTCCACTTTTAGGAACTAACATCAAGAAAATAATCAGAGATTTACGTTAATATTCAGGAGCAAAATTACTCACTTTTCATATGCAATAACAAAAATTGGAAAACACCTAATTGTCCAACACTATGAGATTTTTAAAATACATTATGTACAATGCGAATCCACAGTTGGAATACTTTTATGCTGTTTTTGAATAATATTTTCATGGCCTTAGGGAATGGTGAGAGGAATCACTATTTAAGGAGTGACATAAGACATCCTTAGGGTTGACCCCAGAGAGCATCTGCAGATGTGAGAAGCCTGAGGACACTCTTCCCACCAAAGTGGCCAGAGTGTCATGTGGAGAAGGCAGGGCTGCATTGCTATTAAGACCTAATTAGTGACACTGTGTCCTGTGTAAAGAAGAACTGTGTAGGCAGAAGGGGGTGGTCTGCAGGGAATCTGTGGGGTCATCCAAGTAGCAGAGATGTGTCTCTTTGTGTGAAGCAGTCTAGCTATGAGACAGTGACCCAGCTGCTGAAGGAACATTGGAATTTGTGACCAAAAATTCCCTATACAGGCTATGTACACATGAAGAATCCTAACTCAAGGATTCCCGCCACTGAGCTAACCAACCAACTGCCCTTACTCTGATGCTGAAGGCTCCAAGCTGCTTGTAACTATTTTCCTTTATCGAGAGAGAAGGTATACAAGACTGAGCACCAGCCAATCAAAATGAGTCTATGTTAATGTACTGCCTTTGGTTATATATCAGTCTCCTGTGTGTCTGATTGTCATGGGTCAGCCTCTCCAGGCTGGATCTTTGCAGAGGGCCCACAACTTGAAACATGGTGACAAACAGGACTGGCCATAAGGGTAACCAGTCCAAGAAGCCATCTGCCTTTCTGAAATAGATCTCTATGAGGGAACAAGAGCTACACCAAATACGTCCTGAGCATCAAGTCAGCTCTAAGGCTAAGGAAAAGGAAGAACCTGGGGAAAACACACTAACGGGAATGGCAGTTACCTCGGTGACCACCAACTGGCTCCATGTGAGGGAGAGGTTTTGAGAAGGGCACAGCTTGTACATAGTAGCAGAATCTGTGCTGGGGTTTGTCCTCCTCTCACAGCAGCTCTGAGAGGTGGATATTAGCATCCCCATTTACAGATCAGGAAGTTGAGGCACAGATACATTGTATGACCTAGACAAGGCCACAGAGCCAGTAAATGGAAAATGCAAAATGTGGGCCTTGGGCTTCCAGACCCCAAAAGCCATGTTCCACTAGTCCCTGGGGACTGAGGCACCTTCCCCTCTTCAGTTTGAGCGACAGACCTCCCCCACCTCAATTTGGGACACTTGTCTGTCCCAAACAAGCAAAGTTTGTGTTCTCTGAGACCTAAGTTCACGTTCTGCATCAGAGAGGACACAGGTAGAGGCCCCCATCCCTACCCAGTGTCTATTCTACGTGGGTCCATCCAGGTCTGGGACTTGCTCTCTGGGGTCCACTCCCTGATCCATTTGTCAGGCCTCTTCATTGTGAGTCGCACAAACACGCTGCCCCTGAGGCCTTCCTGGTGCCTGCTGGAGCAGCCAGGACAATCAGGCACTTGTGTGTCTGAGCCAAGGCAAGCCCTGATTCAGAGTAAATGTTTGCTCAAGTTCCTTCCAGGGCTGGGGCCTGGGGCTGCTGTGGTCTTGCAGAAAGAAGCTGGGTTGGACTTCATAATTCCTGAGATGGAGTGTCAGGCTTATCTGTCACTAGCTGTGTGAGCCCACTCAGGTCACCGGACATCTCTGAGCCTGGTTTCTCAATTTGCAAAATGGGAAGCACAAGTAGCACTTACTGAGGTCCTACCCAAGGACACAAATGCCGCTAAAATTCCAAGATAACTGGAGAAACTCAAAAAGGCAGAAAATGATATACAGATGTGAGGTGACCCCAAGTGAACTGATACATTTCCAAAACCCAAGGTAGATCTTTGTACATTTCATATTTGTTCTAGCATCAGCTCTTGCCAGGAGTCTGCGTATGAAAGGAAGTCAATGCTGGGAGGAACTGCAGCATTTAGTCCCCGAGGGCCAACATCAACTCTGCCTGGCTGGATGACTTTGCTCATCTGTTGCATAGCAACCTTCCCTGTCAGCTGCATGTTTTTCCTCAGCACTTCCTCTGTAAAGTGTCTGTAGTGGATTGTGAACAGACTCAGGAAAGGAGGCATGAAATACCATTTTATATGCTTTCTTCTCCCAAATCTGTATCTCCAGTCCTAATTTGTCCTATGACTTTTACACCCATAATCCAACTGCATGCCTCACTTCTCCAAGTGGATATCTCCTGGTATTCTCAAAATTGATAAGTCCCAATTGATATTACTGACCTCTTGTAATACATTGTTCTTCTCACAATCATCATGTGTTCCCTCACCTGACTTTCTTATCTCAGTAAGTACCACCAACATGCATTCAGATTCTCAGTCTAGAAACTTATGAGCATCTCATCATCACTATCTTTCTCTCATTTTCTTTCCCATATTTGAACAATCACCGAATCCTGAATGTTCGACCTCAAATATATACCAACTTCTCTCCATTTTCACTATCCTAGACTAGGCCGCTTTTATCTCTATAACCTGGCCTACCGAAGGAGCCTCTTAAGTGCCTTCCCTACTTTGAATCTTTTTCCTACTACAGTCAGTTCTCTACATAGTAACTAGAGTAATCTTCTTAAAATGCGAATCGTATTATGACTTTTTCCCATTGGAGATTGGCTTGAATTGCCCATTGCCTTCCGTTTGCAATTAGAATAAAAGTCAAACTCCCTACCCTGGCCAAGCATTGCCTTGAGCAGGGCTTAATCTTCTCCCTCTTCTGTTTTCTTCATTTCCATTTCCCAGTCACTTCATCCAAATACTAAGAATATTCTTCAACAAAAATTCATGTTTCTTTGTCTCATGTAATATTAGGTTAAAAGCATCTTTAGAAAACAGTGCTATTTTTATTGACCTGCAACATGCAATTCTAAATAAAAATCTTTGTGATTGCTATAAAAATGCAGCTTGGTGACAAGCAGTCTAGTACCAACCCCTTATTCCAACCAAAGAGCCTCATCTAAGCTCCCCTAAATGGAGAAATTCTGGAAACCCCTTCATTCAATTCCTTCCCTGATATGGCTTCTCACTACCTTTGTCTGCAGCCTCAGTCCATGCCACTCTTCCCATCTCTTTCCATTCTCCATCTACTGTGAACTTCTTCATTCTTAGCTCAGGGCTAAAAAGAGAGAGAAAAGGACAAGCGACTCTTTACTCAACTGGCTAAGTTTTTCAGTTCTAATCTACAAGTGACATAACTTTTTTCAAGATCTTAATGAGAATGGGTTGTAACTATACCAATGCCTTATTGATGAGGAGCTCATTCCAGTGCAGATCCCTTAAGTTATTAAAAGTTCCTTGGAAAATTTGGTCACCATTACCCATTGTCCTCTCACTGGTGGCTTTCATATAGCAGTCATTTATTATCTGTGCCTCTTGGCTACCCACCTACATATGGTGGCAGCACTAGAAACACTATAGTCCTCAATCCCAACTTCTCTCAGTCACCGATGCTATAACAGTCCTAAACCCCTCTCTACTATGTAATTATCACAACGCCATCTTTCCCCAATTATCTTTCCCACTACTCAGGTAATACAGGATCAGGTCAATAAGTACATAGGCTAATCAGACATACAACTGAGGAAGGAACTATGTCTCCCACTCTTAAAGGAAATTCTAATTATTACTAATAGTGTTGATTTCTAATTTAATTGTGTATGGCCAGAGAACATACTCTTATTAAACTTTTAATATTTATAAAATCTGTAGTGATGTACACTTTTATTCCTGATATTGGTATTTTGAATTTTCTCTCTCTTTGTTCCTTGATCATTCTCACTAGGAATTTATAAATTTTATTAATCTTTTCAAAGAACAAACTTTGGAATTTATTAGTTTTCTCTATTGTTGGTCTGTTTTCTATTCTAATTGTTTCTGTTCTCTTTACTATTTCCTTCCATCTACTTACTTTGGATTCAATTTGCTCTTCTTTTGCCAGCTTTTAAAGATGGAGATTTAGGTGACTGATTTTTAAGACTTTCTGCTTTTCCAGTACAAGCATTTAAAGCTATAAATTTCCCTTTATGCATAGCTCTAGCTATATCTCACACGTTTTGATATGCTGTGATTACACAAAATTCAATTCAAAATATCTTCTAATTTCCCTTGTGATTTCATCTCTGAATAATACTTTATTTAAGAGTATGTCATTTCATTTGTAAATATTTTCAGGCATTTCTAGATGTCTCCTAGCTATTTCATGACTATTGATTTCTAATAATTATGTTACAGCAAGATAACATACTCTGTAAGATTTCCAACCTTTATTATTTATGGACAAATACGGATATATGTATATATCCAAAATATGTACGGATATTTTATGGCTCATTTTATACCCTGATGAGCATTTAATGTGACCTTGAAAATAAGATGAGTTCTGCAGTTATTAGGTGTAGCGTTTTATAAAATGTCAATTACGTTAAGGTAAATGACACTATTATTGAAATTTTATAAATCCTTACTGATTGTTTGTGCAGTTCTTCTATTAACTACTGAGAGGAGAGTGATAAAAATCATCAGTTATGACTGTGGATCTGTCTTTTTTCTCCCCTTAGAGCTGTGTGTATTCGCCTCATGAATTTTGAAGCTTTGTTTTTAGGTACATACATATTTAGCATTATTACATATCAACCCATTATCTTTATAAAATTTATCACACTAATGTGATTTTTTTTTCCTTGAAGTCCCTTTTGTCTAGTATCTGTATAGCCACAACAGGGTTCTTACGTTTACATTTTGCATGATATATCACTTTCCAGTCTTTTATTTTCAACCTATTTGAGTATTTACATTTAAGTTCATCTCTTTTTGTCAGCAAATAGTTGGGCCTTGCTTTCTTATCCTGTCTAATAATCCCCGCCTTTTTATTGGAGTGTTTAGTCTATCTCTATTTAATGTAATTATATATGTGATCATCTATCATTTGCTATTTGTTTTCTCTTTATCCTGTTCGCTTATTATTTCTCTATTTCACATTTCTAATTCATTGAGAATAATCGAACATTTTTGTATTTCATTTTAATACCTCTTTTTATTTTTAGCTATAACTTTTTGTATTACTTTTAGTAGTTACTCAAGGGTTACAATATGTGTCTTTAACTTACAATCTATTAGAGTTAATATTTACCATTTCACATAAACATAATGCATTTAAAATAGTATAATTCCATCACCCCTCTTCATTGTGTGGTTGTGGTATATATTTTATTTCAACATCCATTATAGACCCCATAGTGAATTTTTTTTGCTTTAAACACTTAGTTCTCCTTTTTATAATTAAGGGAAAATAAAAGATGGTCTTGCTGAGACTAAAAACTGAAGCACTGGTTATTTCCAGATGTAGAACAATAGGTTGCCAAAAACAAGGGACTTTAGTAACCCCGAGGCAGCCCTAGTAGCTCTCCTGTCATCTAATCATGAGATTAAAAAAAAATCTTAGATCATCCAGGAGCCAGGAGCATGGAGATGGAAAGGGATGAGGAAGTGGACTCATCTCTCATCTATTATACACATTGTTCTGCAGGGAACCGATGTCACTTACCTAGTAACTTAACTTATTTTTGCTTACTCCTTTGTATCCTAACACCTCTCACAGAGGATTTAGGAGCCTCAAGAAAACGCAAAAGATTAGAAAGACAACAAGGCCAGAAGAAATTCACATTAGAACAGAAGGACCAGACTGGGAGGCTTTTAGCTTGGAAAGTTCCTGATAAAATCTTCCATGATTGGGGTGTTGCAATGTACCCAGTTTCCCCAAAGTGCGAATATTTAAGGCCAGAGATATAATATTTCTGAAGAGACAGCCCACACAATAAAGTAAGGAAAAGTTCTATTGCTTAGCCCCCAACCCTGCTCAAAGCAGCACTACTTAGTCAGAGGGCTGCCTTTCCTTCTTGACCCAAGAACATTATTCCTCCCCACAGGTTCCAGGGCAAAAAACCAAGGAGCATTGATAATTTAGCACAAGCCAACACCAAACTGCAGCACCTGCAAAGAGGACAGAGCCATTGAAAATAAGGCATGGCCCAGGACCCTTAGGGAATAATGCATCAATGACTTAGAAAAGGATAGAGAGTTCTGTGTTGCCGTGGGTGCCAAGTAAGAGGGCGTGGTGACTCTCAGGAGAATAGGGAGAGAGATGGGACTGCTAGGCGAGTCAAAACATAGGAAGTCTTGAAAACTCACATTCCCAGAAGTTTTATCTTTATCCTGTAGGTGATAGTTGAAAGAACTTTAACAGGGCTGTGTTTTTACAAATATCATGCTAGCAGCAATTATAGGGAATGGGTAAGAGTGGTAGGTGCCCCCTCTCTCATGTAGTAAATAGCATCAACTGCTGCATTTGTCGTTGCTAAAAAAGTTTCTCTCGGGAATATTTTGAATATTTCAGGATGAAGTATCCATTCCCCTTTCTGGGACACAGGGATGTTATCAAATCCTTTCTCTCAGCAAAATTCTCACATCAGTATTTTTAGTTCATTAGATAAAAATAAATCTACTAAATAGGGAACTTACATTCAAGAGTCATGAAAATGTTAGTTTTCTGCTACATGCAAATATTATCAACTATGACAAATAAACACCAAGGTAATCTTGGTGCAAAGATGTAAGATGATGTTATATATTTCTCAAGTTATATGTTGTGTTACAACTCACCATGAGCCAGTATTGTTAGCAAAGGATGATGAGTCTTTTAGCCAAGATTTTCAGTATTCAGACAAACTGAAATGGAAAAATGTCTCCCATTATGAAACCACCTTACTATATCAATCTTAGCTTTATCATGACATCTTCCATTCCCCTTTCCTGAGCATTTATTAGTGAGTACTTAGTGTATGACCATTCCACTAGGGTTCAGATTGAGCGATGGCACCATGTGATATGGGTGTGATCTCAGTTGTGGATTTATTTTGGGATAGCAGAAGAATGCAACTTTAGCAGAGCCTATGGGAACAGAGAATTGATTTTCCAGTGTTGGGGAAACTGTTGTGTAACAGGCAGTTTAGAATGGATTATACAGACTATAGAGCAGACTCCACCTGCTCATGTGGAGGCATATTTGGCAACTGATCACCAAAGAGAAATTTATTTCATCCTATTTTGACTATACTTATATTAATAGTTGATATGAGCCTGTAAGTGTGAGATTTCTGTGCAAGGGAAAATATATATTGGAAAGTGGTAGTGATGTTGCAGGAAAAAACTTAAAATATATAAATTAGTGATGGCTGAAAGGCATTTCTCGATGTGTGTTGTATATTTCAAGGCAATTGTAAAATGCCAGGTATATAAAATAACGTTATGTGTAAGGAAAGACAATGATTAGTTAGATATGTGGGAGTAGTCTCTGGAGAAGTGCTGAAGTGTCCAATTTTGCCTGTAATTGAGACAAGTGAGAAACAGCAGAAACCAGTAAGTTGTCCTGGGATATGTTTGCCAGTTTAAACAATATAAATATCAAGGCCAAACTACTGAGAGATAAAATGATGTCCAAATGAAGACAATCTGTTTATTTTGAGAACAGATTAAGAACCAGAATTTAGGAAGCCTTGACTAGTCCTCACATCAATCAGTTCTCCCATTCAGGTTATCAGTAGATCTGTTTTTGCATCACCATGAACCCTAGGAAGGCAGAAGGGCACAGGTGACATCCTGATATAAACCCAGAAAATGAAAGCTGGTGCCAAAAAGGCCAAGTAGTATAGAATCTCATAAAAAATGAATGGAGAAGAAGCAGAAAAGAGAACAGGGAGGGAATGGTGACTCTGCAAATGGTTGAAACAACTAAGAACTGCAGAAACTTACCTTGTCTTTTCATAAATGGAGTCCACCAACCATGCTGACAAACACCAAGTGCTGACATCTGGATGAGAGCATGGCAACACCTGAGGGACCAACTATTTGAATGGGTACCTGTGACATTTCAATGTGGGTTATGAAATTTGGGTGGGTATGTTTACCATCTGCAGTAGAGTGTGAGGTTCTTGGTGAGAATCTGACAATGTGAGGCTAGAATTTGTCCAGGGTACACGAGAATGACTCAATCCTACCCTACATTGCCACTATGCCTCCTCCCAGGGCTGTCTCTAAAGGATACATGCACACGAGAACTGGAATATCATTCACTGGGCCAGTTCCCAGTACCCCTCAATGTAGAGCCTTCTGCACAGCTAGAAAATTGCTAAGTCAAAATTCAAACCACATGATATTTTTGCTAAATTACATTTTCTAATAGATTATACAATAATGTGTGGCATTTTTAAAAAGTAGCCACCAATACAAAATAACATATCATCGTTAAACAATAAGAAAATTTGGTAAAGTGCAGCATAGATAAAAATGTATGAATATAATGGAGTGCTAATTGTGCCTTCTGGACATCAATGCTGAAGCTAATCAGAAAAGACAGATCAAAGAGGGCAGAAGCACTCAAAAAAAGCAATGAAAGAGGAGGTAACTTCCTGGGAAGGGAACATCATGTGAAGATAGGAAAGTGAGCATGGCCAGTTCATGGGGCAGAAAAAAATAATGTAAAATCTTCTGATTGAGTTCAGTTGAAACACAGGCTTGGGCTCAAGAATAAGGCAGAATCTCTTTGACTCTAATTCTGCATCTTACCACAAGCTGACCCCTAATGTGCAAGGATAACAGAGCTCAAAATCTCCAGTGAGAAGACAGGAAGAGAGAGTAATGTGGCAGCGCCCAGCCTGCACACGCAGGCACTGGCTCAGCTTACCATTTCAGTATCATAAGAGAGAGAAGAGCATGGACATGACCAATGTGCATGGGCGTCACTTGACAGTGCATAGTGGTACTGCTCACAGTGCTCCGTAATCCGTCCCATTAAATCAATCTTCACTCTAAGGGAGGGGTGAGGAAAGGGCTTGGGAGAAGGGGATCTCTCCTGGGATAGGGAGCAGTTGTAAGAGAAACTCCCCACAACCCAGTGACATAGCTCTGTGATGCTTGAAAGAAAGTGATGTGATCATAGATAAATTAGGCTATGCATAAAGATTGATTTTGCTGTTAAAATCTCAAATGTATCAAGTCTGGAAAGTGTCAAAATGTGGACCTGATTACAAAAAAAAAGTGAATTCTCAAAAGTGAAGACAAAGCAGGACATTACATAATGATAAAGGGTCATTCACTGGAAGAAATTATGCTGTTGAATGCGTACGCATCAAACAACAGAGCCTCAAAATATATGAAGGAAAAACTGATAGAAATGAAAGGATAAATAGACAAATTCAAAATTATAATACAGGACTTCAACACCAAACTCTCAGTAATTGATAAAACTATGAGACAGAATATCTACAAGGATATAGAAGACCTGAACAATAGAATCAACTAATATGATGTAATTGATGTATATAGAGAGAAGATTTCACTTAACAACAGCAGAAAACACATTTTTTTCAGGAACCCATAGAACATTCAACAGGATAACCCATAACTTGGAGACTAACCTCAACAACATTAAAAGAATTCACACTACACAGAATATGTTTCCTAACAATAAAGGAATCAAATTAGTAATCAATACAAAAACAACAAAAAATCTACACATACTTACAAATCAAACAATATGCTTCCTCTACATAATCCATGGAACAAAGAACATGGCTCAAAGGAAAATTTTAAAATACATAGAACTGAAAGAGAATGAAAATTCAACACATAAACGTATGTGAGATACTGCTAGACCAGGGAAATTTATAGAACTAAATGCTTACATTAAAAAGAAGAAAGGTCTAAAATCAATGATCTAAATTTCTACCTCAAGAAACTAGAAAAAGAACAAAGTAAACACACACAAGCAGAAGGTAGGAAATAAAGATGAAAGTAGAAAACAATAATATTGAGAAGAGGAAATTTATATAGAAAATCAATGCAACAAAAAGCTGGTTCTTTGAATATATCAATAAAATTGACAAAACTTTAGGAAACCTGACAAAGATAAAAAGAGAGAAGATATATAATTTGTCAATATCAAGAATGAAATAAGAGATAACACTATAGATTCTGCAAGCATTAAAAGGATTACAGGGAATGTGACAAAGAACTGAACACTCATAAAATCCAAAATTTACAAGAAATAGACCAATTTCTCAAAAACTACAAAATATCAAAATTCAACCAAGATGAAAGAGATATATAACTATTAAAGAAAATGATTTGTAATGTAAAAACTCCTGAAAAAGGAAACTATAGGCCCAGAGGGCTTCACATGAGAACATAGCCAAATATTTAAGCAATTAGCATTGATTTTACAAAATCTCTTAAAAATAATAGAAAAATAGGAAACACTTCCAAACTAACTTTATGAGGTCGTATTACCCTGGTACTAAATTCAGACAAAGATAGTACAAAAACAGAAAACTCTACACAAATAACTTTCCTGAGAGTAGAGGCAAAAATTCTCCAAAAATATTATCAAAACAATTCCAGAGATGTATAAAAAGAATTATACGCTATGACCAAGTAGGATTTATTTCAGGTATGCAAGGCTGATGCAACATTCTGAAATCAATCAATGCAACCCATGATATCAAAAGGCTAAAAAAGAGAGAGTGACATCAGCAAGATGATGAACTAAGAATCTCTAGGCTCTCATTCCTCCACAGAAACACTTAATAAAACAAAATATATAAACCAAAATAGCTTTGTGAGAACTCTAGAAACCAATTGAGAAGTAGCAGCTACCAAGCAAACACCTAAACAAGAAAAAAACACAATCAAGATGGTAGGAAGTTACATGAATTTTGTTCACTCTTGCCCTACCTGCTCCTTGGCTCAGCAAGGCATGGTCAGGAGGAAACTGCCCAATTCCCAGTTTCTCCCTTAGGATGGAAGGAAAAGAGTGGAACTTGCTGGCAATATTCTGGCTTGTTTCAGAGACGCACAAGAGACTGGTTTCTGTCTCCTCTGACTCAGGGCACTAACAAGTATGATGACATGGTTTTGATACCAGTTTGGAGGCCACAGAGAGTAGTCGTGGGTACAATGGAGCCAAAGGGGGTCTGCAGACCCACAAACACCAGGGAGCTAGAGATTATGGGCCGAGGAATACAATGGAAAACGAAGCCTGCTGATAAGAAGCAGGGGTGAGACTTTTAATCAAATTAAGCCACTTAAAAGCAGACATATACATTGGGAAGTGGAATAAAAGTACAAGCACAAATCCAGTGAAGACATATCAGAAAAGGCTTGAGAGGACATTGAGCCTTTAAGCCAGGCTAGTCAGTGAAGCTCTTCCCCAGCACAAAGCTAGTCCATAAAGACCTTGAGAGGTGGCTATTTTTTCAAATGTCCAAATATCAACAAAATATCACAAGGCACTAAAAAAAAAAAAAAAAAAAAAAAGGAAAAGATGGCCTGTTCAAAGGGACAAAATAAATCTGTAGAATCAACCTAAAGAAATGCAGGTCTCTCACTTACTTGATAAAGAATTTAAAACAACTGTTTTAAAGATACTCAATGAGGTGAAAGAGAACACAAGACAGACAACTAAACAAAATCAGAAAATGACATCAACAAAATGAGAATATCTACAAGGAGATAAAAATTATAAAAAAGAACCAAACAAATTTTAGAGCAGAAAAATGCAATAACTGAATTGAAAAATTCACTAGAGGGGCTCTACAG
Source organism: Equus przewalskii (assembly GCF_037783145.1). Classification (NCBI taxonomy): domain Eukaryota; kingdom Metazoa; phylum Chordata; class Mammalia; order Perissodactyla; family Equidae; genus Equus; species Equus przewalskii. The sequence goes on along the minus strand of NC_091863.1, from coordinate 42,182,554 downwards.
CAAATTTGATCAGGCAGAAGAAAGAATCAGTGAAGACAGGTCATTTGAAATCATTGAGTTGGAAAAGCAAAAGTAAAAAGAACAAAGAAAAGTGAAGAGAGCCTAAAAGACTTATGGGAAACTATTGACTGGACAAATATATACATTATGTGAGTCCTAGGAGGAGAAGAAAGAGAGAGTAAGGGGCTGAGAGCTTATTTTTTTTAATTGGCCAAAAACTTTCCACATTGCAGGAAAGAGAGGGATATCCAAATACAAGAAGCTAAATGGGAGATCTTGTCAAGACGCTGGCACAAGTAGACTCCGAACTCATCTCCTTCCCATGAACACAACTAGGTTACAGCTATTTTTGGAAAAATTACCCTGGATAGAAACTGAAAATGGGATAAAAAGAACTTCCACAACAAGGAACAGTCCTGACTAAGGTGGAAGAGGCAGAAATTCCTGCTGGAGAAGAAAAAAGCCACCTTCGGGAGCAGTGGAGTTTCTCAGCTGACCAGACAGGAGCCACCCTAAGGTGTGCAGCCCTCCCTGGAGGATTGAGGTCCGCAGTAGGGGCTGATGCTGCTATAAGCATCTTTCAGACTCAGCACAACTGAGACAAAGGTCTTACTATCTGGTTTTGCTAGCTATTAACTCCAGCAAGGATACCCCCAGAAAACCTATCAGACGAAAGTTGAAAAGACCCAGGTCTTAAAGGGCCCACACACAAACTCACCCATCTCAGCAACCTAAAATCACCAGAGAGAAGGCTAACAGTCCTTTGGTGAAAAAAGACTCACCTGGTGGGTTCTGGGGGCATCTCAGTAAGAGGAGGAACCTCTCTAGAGACTGAAACATTGGTGGGGGCCATTGTTCTGACCTGGTCCAGGTGTGCAGACCCAGGCAGACGCCACTGAGGTTCTTCCTTTGGCCTGTTAGCCCAGGGGTTGGCCACACCCACTAGAGTGCAGATTTAATCCAGTTCAGCCAGGGCAGGCAGCCCACCCTAGGGACTGGCCCTGCCCAACAAGCCCTCAGCCTACTTGTCAGATTGCATTGACTGGATACCTTGATCCTCTACAGGCAGGAAAGGGTGTCTGACTCTGTGGGGCAGGGCCTGTGTGAGGACCAGGTGAACTGTGAGGGGCATTGGTGGAGAAGTGGGGGCCTCTGCAGTGGGATGTCAGGGTATGCTCCAGGGAGTGGAAAGTGCCCTGACCAGGACTGTGTTGACAGTGTGTCTGGTCCTGTGGAGGGTGAGGCTTATCAGCAGCAGAAGACCCATGCTTCACAAATAGCCATAAAAAGGATCAGCCTCACATTCCTGAAACAATTCCTGAAACAAAGCCTGAAACAATTGAGTGCTCCTGTGCCTAGGGCCAGCCCCACTCAGCTGCACTCCTAAGAGAACTGACAACAGTCTTTTAGGCCTGAGGCCTATAACAACTGTAAGCCCCTGAGACTAGCAGCCAGCTACACTGGGTACCTACCCAAGTAAGAGGAAAATTGCAATAGGAGTGTGCTGTTAGACTTTGTAGCCAATGGTGCTGAGGATCCCCAAACTGAATTTACAAACAGCTGGCCAGGGAAGGAAAGACTAGACTACCTGAGTACCTGCGTTAAGAGCAACCCTGCCACAGCAGAAAGACACAAGTAGCCCACAAAGGGGTCACTCCTGGATCATTTGGACTGGTGACGAGAGGGAAGCACACTACTGGGCCTCATAAGACATCTCTTACTTAAGGCCACTTTTCCAAGATCCAGAGACATAGCTGACTCACCTAATACACAGAAATAAGCACAGAAAAAGAGGCATAATGAGGAGACAAAGGAATATATTCCAAGCAAGGGAACAGGACAAAACCCCAGAAAAAGGACTAAATGAAACAGAAATAAGTGACCCACCCAACAAAGAGTTCAAACAAAATCTCCTAAGTATGCTCACAGAGATTGGGAGAAGACTGGATGAACACAGTGAGCTCATCAGCAAAGAACTGGAAAATATAAAAAAGAACCAATCATAAATGAAGAATACAATACTGGAAATGAAAAATTCACTAGAGGGACTCAATAGCAGAGCAGAGGATACAGAAGAACGGACAAGTGAGCTAGATGAATGACTAGAGGAAATCACACAAGCTGAACAGAAAAAAGAAAAAAGAATTAGACAGACTGAGAACAGTCTAAGGGAACTCTGGGACAATATCAAGCATGCTAACATTCGTAAAATAGGTGTCCCAGAAGGAGAAGAGAGACAAAGGGGCAGAAAATTTATTTGAAGAAATAATAGATGAAAATTTTCCTAACCTAAGGAAGGAATCAGACATCCAAGGACAGGATGCACAGAGAGCTCCAAACAAGATAAGCCCAAAGAGGCCAACACCAAGACACATTATAATTAAAATGTCCAAAATTGAAGATAAAGAGAGAATCCTAAAAGCAGCAAGAGAAAGGCAACAAGTGACATACAAAGGAAAGCCCATAAGGCTATCAGTGGACTTCTCAGCCGAAACCCTACAGGCAAGAAGAGAGAAAGAATAAAATACATAGGAATAAACTTAACCAACGAGGTGAAAGATCTGTATACCGAAAACTATAAAACATTGTTGAAAGAAATTGAAGAAGACACAAAGAAATGGAAAGATATTCCATGCTCTTGGATTGGAAGAATTAACATAGTTAAAATGTCCATACTTCCTAAAGCAATCTACAGATTCAATGCAATCCCTATCAAAGTTCCAACAATATTTTTCACAGAAATAAAACAAAGAATCCTAAAATTTATATGGGACAACAGACCCCAAATAGCCAAAGGATTCCTGAGGAAAAGGGACAAAGCTGGAGGTATCACACCCCTGATTTCAAAATATACTACAAAGCCATAGTAACCAAAATAGCATGGTACTAGGGCAAAAAGAGACACACAGATCAATGGAAGAGAATCAAGAGCCCAGAAATAAACCCACACATTTATGGACAGCTAATATTCGACCAGGGAGCCAAGAGCATTCAATGGAGAAAAGAGTCTCTTCAATAAATGGCGTCTGGAAAACTGGACAGCCATATGCAAAAGAATGAAAGTAGACCATTCCCTTACACCATGCACAAAAATCAACTCAAAATGGGTTAAAGACTTCAATGTAAGATCCAAAACCATAAAACTTCCAGAAGAAAACATAGGCAGTATGCTCTTTGACATCAGTCTGAGCAGCATATTTTCAAGTACCATGTCTGACTGGGCAAGGGAAAGAGAAGAAAAAATGAACAAATGGGACTACATCAAACTAAAAGCTTCTGCACAGCAAAGGAAACCATCAACAAAATGAAAAGACAACCTAACAACTTGGAGATGATATTTTCAAACCACATATCAGACAAGGGGTTAATATCCAAAATATGCAAAGAACTCATACAACTCAACAACAACAACAAAAAAAACCAACAATCCAATTAAAAAATGGGCAAAAGATCTGAACAGAGATTTCTCCAAAGAAGATATACGGATGGCCAACAGCCATATGAAAAGATGCTCAACAACATTAGCTATCAGGGAAATGCAAATGAAAACTACAATGAGGTATCACCTCACTCCAGTTCAGAATGGCTATAATTAACAAGACAGGAAACAAGTGTTGGAGAGGATGTGGAGAGAAGGGAACTCTCATACACCACTGGTGGGAGTGCAAACTGGTGCAGCCACTATGGAAAGCAGTGTGGAGTATCCTCAGAAAATTAAGAATAGGTCTACCATATGATCCAGCTATCCCACTGCTGGGTATTTTCCAAAGAACTTGAAAATGCAAAAGCACAAAGACACATGCACGCCTATGTTCATTGCAGCATTATACACAATAGCCAAGACTTGGAAGCAACCTAGGTGCCCATCAGGGGTCGATTGGATAAAGAAGATGTGGTATATATACACAATGGTATACTACTCAGCCATAAGAAATGATGAAATCCGGACATTTGTGAAACATGGACCCTTGAGGGTATTATGCTGAGTGAAGTAAGTCAGAGGGAGGAAGTCAAATACCATATGATCTCACTCATAAGTAGAAGATTAAAACAATGACAAACAAACACATAGCAATGGAGATTGTGTTGGTGATTACCATAGGGGAAGGGGAGGAGGGCAAAAGGAGTGATTAGGCTCACATGTGAGGTATTGGACTATAATTAGCTTTTGGGTGGTGAACATGATGCAATCTACACAGAACTCGAAATATATTAAGATGTACATCTGAAAGCTATATAATTTTATAATCCAATGTTACTGCAATTAAAAAAATAAAATAAAATATAAAAGGCAAAGAAAAAAGAAACTAAATGAACTTCAACTAAGATAACCTCAAAAAGACCCACTGAGACTTATTATAATTAAACTGTTGAAATTCAAAAGCAAAGAGAGAATCTTGAAAGCAGCAAGAAAAAAGTGACTCGTCACATAAAATAGAGCCTCTATAAGGTTATCAGTGGAAATCTCAGCAGAAGCCTTGCAGGCCAGAAAGGAGTGGGTTGATATATTCAAAGTGTTGAAAGAAGAAAACATGTAAGCTAAGAATACTATATCCAGGAAATTGGTCCTTCAAAAATGAAGGAGAAATTAAGACTTTCCCAGATAAACAAAAGCTGGAGTTCATTACCACTAGAAATGCCCTACAAGAAATGCCAAAGTGAATCCTTCAAGTTGAAATGAAAAGAAGCTAGCCAGTAACCTGGAGCCATAAAAAAATATAAAGTACACCAGCAAAGATATATATATTTATCTGTCCATATACGGACAAATATAAAAACCTCTACTATTGTAATTTTGGTTCATGACTTCAGTTTTAATTCTTTTATAGGATTTAAAAGATGAAAGCATAAAAAACAACTATAAACCTACGTTAATGGGTACATTATATGTAAAGATGTAATTTTTGAGATGAATAACATAAAATGAGAGTAGAGTTGTATAGTAGAGTTTTTACCATTGAAGTTAAGAAATTATCAGTTTAAAGAGACAGTTATATTTTTAAGATGTTTATATAATCCCTATGGTAATCACAAAGAAAATATCTATAGAATATACACAAGAGGAGATGAAGGTAACCCAAGAATGCCACTATAAAATATCAATGAAACATGAAGAAAGTCAGTAAGAGAGGAAGGAGAGACAAAAAATCTTCAAGACATACAAAACATAATTGACAAATGGCCAACAAGTACATGAAAAAACACTCAACATCACTAATCATCAGGGAATTGCAAATCAGAACCAAAATGAGGCATCACCTCATACCTGTTAGAATGGCTATTATCAAAAGGACAAAAGATAAAAAATGCTGGTGAGGATGTGGAGAAAAGGGAACCCTTGTGCACTGTTGGTGGGAAGGTAAATTGGTGTAGCTACTATGGAAAACAGCATGGAGGTTCCTCAAAAAATTAAAAATAGAATTACCATATGGTCCAGAAATCCCACCTCTGAGTATATATCCAAAGGAAACAGTCACTATCTCAAAGAGATATCCGTGCTCCCCTGTTCATTGCAGCACTATTCACAGTATCCAAAATGTGGAATCAAACTAAATGCCCATTGATGGATGAATGGATAGAAAAAATACAATGGAATATTATTCAACCTTAAAAAAGAAGGACATTCTGCCATTTGTGACGACATGGATGAACCTGGAGGACATTATGCTAAGTGAAATAAGCCAGACATACAAACACAAATACTGCATGATCACACTTATATGTGGAATTTAAACTAAAACATCAGATTCTTAGTAACAGAGAGTCAAATAGTGGTCACCAGGGCCTGGGGGGTGGGGGATAAGGGAAGTTGTTGAATAGAGGTTACAAACTTTCCATTATAAGATGAATAAGTTCTGGAGACCTAATGTACAGCATGGTGACTAAGGTTAATAATACTGTATAATATACCTCAAATTTCCTAAAAGAGTATATTTCCAGTGTTCTTACCACAAAAAAAGGATAACTATGTGAGGTGATGGGTATGTTAATTAGCCTGTCTGTAGTAATCATTTCACAATGTGTATGTATACCAAAACATCGTGTTGTACAACCTAAATATATATAATTTTTATTTGTCAAGCATACCTCAGTAAAGCTGGGGAAAAAAACACAATGGTCCAAAATAACTGAAGCAATCTTCAAAAAGAAGAATAAAGTTGGAGGACTCACACTTTAAATTTTTAAACTTACTACAAAGCCACAGTAATCAAGACTGTGGTGCTGGCAGAAGGATAGACATATAGATCAACAGAACAGAATTGAATTTATATTCATGTTCAATTGATTTTTTAAACTGTGCCAATACAATTCAATGGGGGAAGAATAATATTTTCAAAAAGTTATGTTTATAGAGCTAGATAGTCATATGAAACAGAATTAAATTGGACCCTTTCTTCATACGAACAAAAATTAACACAAAAAGCATCAAGAACCTAAATGTAAGAGCTGAAACAATAAAATTCTTTGAATAAAATATAAGAGTATATCTTAGTGAACTTGGTTTAGGCAATGGTTTCTTAGATATGACACCAAAACTACGTGACAAATGAAATACATGTAAATTGGGCTTCATGAAAACTGAAGACTTTCGTGCTTCAAAAGGCACCATCAAGAAAGTGAAAATCCAATCCACAGAATGGGATAAAATATTTGCAAATTGTATATCTACTAAGAGACCAGTGTGTGGAATATATAAATAACCCTTACAATTCCAAAACAAAGAAACAAGCAACCAAATTAAAAATGGGCAAAGGATTTGAATGAACATTTCTCCAAAGATGTACAAATTGCCAATAAGCACATGAAAATACGCTTAACATCATTAGTCATTAGGAAGAGCAAGTCAAAACCAAAATGGGATATAATTTTAAAGCCATTAGGATGCGTATAATAAAAAAAAATTATGGGGAATAACAAGGTTTAGTGAAGATGTGGAGAAATTTGAATTCTCATACATCATGGGTAGAAATGTAAAATGATTCATTCACTTTGCATAAAAGTTCATCAGTTCCTCAAAAAGTTAAATATAGAGTTACCATATTAACCGGCAATTCTCCTTCTAGGGATATATAATCATGAAATCTGAAAACTTTTATCCATGCAAAAACTTGTAGTCAAATATTCACAGCAGAATTATTCATAGTAGACAAAAAATGGAAACAATCCAAATGTCAATTAACGATTGAATGGGTAAACAAAATGTGGCAAATCAACACAACGGAATATTATTCAGCCCAAAAAGCAATGAAGTAATGATACGTGCTACAACATGGATGAATCTTAAAAACATTATGCTATGAGAAATAAGCCAGTCAGAAAACAGCACATATTGTATGTATCCGTTTTTATGAAACGTCCAGAATAAAGAAATCCATAAGGCAGAAACTAGTCAAGTGGTTGTCAAGGTTGGAAAGGAAGAAGGAATGGAAAATGACTGCTAATGGGTTTCCTTTTGGGGTGATAAAAATGTTTTGGAGCAAACAGTAGTGATGGATGCACAGCTTTGTGAATATACTAAAAACTACTGAATGGTACCCTATAAAATGGTGAAATGTATTATATGTGAGTTATAATTCAGAAAAATATATCTAAATCTCTAACTACCATATGACTCAGAAATTCCACTCTTGGGCATTTATCTCAGAAAATTGGAAATTTAGGCTCATGCAAAAACCTATGCATGAATCTTCATAGCATCTTTATTCATAATACCTAAAAACTGGATGTGACTCTGATGTCCTTCAATGGGTAAACAAATGGTGATACATCCACACCATGAAATACTACTCAGCAGAAAAGGGAACTAACATATATGAATCTTAAGAGCATTATTCTGAGTTTTTAAAAAGCCAAAAGCAAAATCTCACATACTTTATGAGAATCTACAGTTACCTCAAAATTTAAAAGTTTAGTTTAAAAAGTTCATTGAGGAAGATGGCAACATAAGAGGACTCTGAACTCACCTTCTCCCATGGACACAACAAATTTACAACTACTCTTGTAACAACTACCCCTGAGAGAGAACTGAAACTGGATAAAAAGAACCCCCACAACAAGAGACAGTGCTGACTGAGGTGGAAGAGGCAGAAATTCCTTTCTGGAGAGGAAAAAGCCACATTTTAGCTACAGCACTTTGGCTGGGAGCAATCTTAATGTATGAAGATTTTCCTGGAGGACTGGGGAATCTGAGAGGGAGAGCTTTGCCACAATAAGCAACTTTTGGACTCAGCACAACTGAGACAAATATCATAATATCTGGCTTTGCTAGCTATTAACAACAAGAGGGAGTACCCCCAGAAAAGCTATCAGACATAAGGGGAAAACAGCCTGCTCTTAAAGGGCCTATGCACAAATTCACCTGTTTCAGAAAGGAACTCAAAATTACCAGAAAGAAAGGTACACAGTCCTCTGGTGACGAAAGACTCGATAGGTTCTGGCTGCATCTCAGTGAGAGGTGAAACCTTCCCAGGCTGGGACTACCACCTCAGGGACTGAGATATTGTCAGCAGCCATTATTGTGACCTAGTACAGGTGTCCTGACACAGATGCTGGCAGATGGCATTGGAGTTCTTACTCTGGACTGTTAGCACATGGGTTTTCCCCACCCACTAGAGCACTGATTTAATCCATCTCAACCAGGGGAGGCAGCCCACCCTAGGAACTGGCTCCACCCAACAGCAAGCCCTCAGGCAACTTGTGGGCCCTCATAGGCAGGGTGTGTGGGACCTATGCATCAGGGTGAGTGGGTCTGCCTCTTTGTGGCAGGGCATGCTGAAGGGATAGGACTCTGTAGGTGGAGTGTGTGGGGCAAGTGGGTCCACCCCAATGGATCAGGGCATGTGCACAGGGCAAGAGTGTGTTTGCAGGGATATGGGCCTATGGGTGGTGGGGCTTGTTAGCTGCAGAAGACTCGTGCTTCTTGAATAGCCACAAAAGGGATTGGCCCCACCTTCTAACATCTGAAACAATTGTGTGCTGCCATGCCTGGGGCCAGCCACCACCCCCCCAGCTGGACTCCTGAAAGAGCTGACAACAGCTTTGCAGGCAGGAGGCCTACAGCAATGGTAGGCCTCTGAGCCTAGCAACAAGCTATGCTGAGGGCCTACTCACTTAACAGAAAAACTGCAGCAGGAATGGGTTATTAGACCTTGCAGTCAACTGTGCTGGGGCTCCCCATGCCCGATAAAGTAGCTGAAGGGACTATAGTAGCCGCATCCAGCTGAGTATTACCACCAGCCAGCCAGGGGTACAGCCTAGCCTCCCCATGCACCTGCAGCAAGAGTAACCCTGCCATAACAGAAGGGCACATGAAGACAACACTAGGGACACTCCTGGAACATTTGGAACTAGTGACAAGCACACTGCTGGGCCTCATAAGGCATCTCTTACATAAGGCCACCTCTCCAAGATCGGGAGACATAGCTGATCTACCTAATACGTAGATACAAGCACAGAGAAAGAGGCAATGTGAGGAGACAAAGGCATATGTTCCAAATAAGGGGATAGGAGAAATCCTCAGAAAAAGAACCAAACAAAGCAGAGATAAATAATCCACCTGATAAAAAGTACAAAATTTCAAGGATAAAAGCATAAGGATGCTCATTGATCTTGGGAGAAGAATGGATGAATTCAGTGATAACATCAACAAAGAATTGGAAAATATAAAAAAGAACCAATCAGAAATGAAGACTACAATAATGGAAATAAAAAATTCAATAGAAGGACTCAATAGAAGAGTAGATAATACAGAAGAACGGATCAGTGAGCTGGACAAAGACTAGAGGAAATCACTCAAGATGAACAGATAAAAAAAGAATTAAAAAATGAGGACAGTCTAAGGGAACTATGGGACAATATCAAGCACAGTAACATCTGTGTTATAGGTGTCTTAGAAGAAGAAGGGGAGACAAAGGGGCAGAAAATCTATTTGAAGAAACAATAGCTGCAAACTTTCCTAACCTAAGGAAGGAAACAGCCAGCCAGGTACAGGAAGCACAGAGAGCACCAAACAAGATAAACCCAAAGAGGCCCACACCAAGATATGTTATAATTAAAATGTCCAAAATTAAAGATAGAGAATCCTAAAAGCTGCAAGAGAAAGCCAATAAGTTACATAAAAAGGAAACCCCATAAGGCTATCAGCTGATTTCTCAACAGAAAGCCTACAGGCCAGGAGGGAGTGGCACAATATATTTAAAGTGCTGAAAGGAAAAAACCTACAGCCAAGAATACTCTACCCAGCAGGGTTATCATTCAGAATGGAAGGAGAGGTAAAGAGTTTCCCAGATAAGCAAAAACTAAAGGAGTTTATCACCAAGAAACTACCCTTACAAGAAATGTTAAAGGGACTTAAGTGGAAAAGAGAAGACCACAAATAGGAATAACAAAATTATCAAAAAAGAAAAATCACTAGTAAGGGCAAATACACAGTAAAGGTAGCAGATAAACCACCTATGAAGCTAATATGAAGGTCAAAAGACAAAAGTACTAAAATTATCTTTTTCCATGATAAGAGGGTAATGGATAAACATGCACAAAAAGAGGTTAGATATAATAGCAAAAACATAAAATGTTGGAGGAGGGGAGTAAAAGAGTAGAGCTTTTAGAAAGAGGTCAAACTAAGAGAACATCAACTTAATATAGATTGCTATATACGTAGGTTATTATATATGAACCTCGTGGTAATCACAAACCAGAAACCTATAATAAATACACAAATAATTAAGAGAAAGGAACCCAACAGTAATACTAAAGAAAGGCATCAAACCACAAGGGAAGACAGCAAGAAAGGAAAAGAGAACTACTAAAACACCCAGAAAAAAAGTAACAAAATGGCAATAAATACATTCTCATAAATAGCTACTTTAAATGTCAATGTATTAAATGCTCCAATCAAAAGGCATAGGGTGGCCAATTGGATAGAAAAACAAGACCCATGTATATGCTGCATACAAGAGAAAAACTTCAACCTAAAGACACTCACAAACTGAAAGTGAAAGGATGGAAAAAGATACTCCATGCAAATGGCAGTGAAACAAAGCTGGGGTAGCAATACTTATATCAGACAAAATAGACTTTAAAACACAAACTGTAACATGAGACAAAGAAGGGCACTACATAATGATAAAGAGAACAATCCAACAAGAGGATAGACCACTCATAAATATCTATGCACCCAACATAGGAGCATTGAAATATATAACACAATTATTAACAGACATAAAAAGAGAAATAGAGAGAAACACAATAATTGTAGAGGACATTAACACTCCACTTACACCAAAGGATGGATCATCCAAACAGAAAATCAATGAGGAAACATTGGCCTTAAATGACACATTTGACCAGATGGAGTGAGTAGATATATACAGAACATTCCATTCCAAAACCACAGAATATACATTCTTTTCAAATGCACATGGAACATTCTCCAGGATTGATCACATATTACCCCACAAAACTAGTCTCAATAAATTTAAGAAGATTGAAATAACACCAAGTATCTTTTCTCACCACAATCGTATGAAACTAGAAATCAACTACAGGCAGAAAATCAGAAAAGCCACAAATATGTGGAGATTAAACAAAATGGTAGTGAACAATAATTGTGTCAATGAAGAAATCAAAGGAGAAATAAAAAATTACCTGGAGACAAATGAAAATGAAAATATGACATGCCAAAATTAATGGGATACAGCAAAAATGGTTCTAAGCGGGAAGTTTATAGCTATACAGGCCTACCTCCGCAAACAAGAAAAATCCCAACAATAATAAACAATAATAAACAATACAACAGTGCACCTAAAGGAACTGGAAAAGGAAGAACAAACAAAGCCCAAAATCAGTAGAAGGAAAGAAATAAGAAAAATCAGAGCAGAAATAAATGAAATAGAGACCAAAAAAATAGAAAAAATTAATGAAACAAAGAGCTGGTCCTTTGAAAAGATAAATAGAATTGAAAACCTTTAGCTAGATACACCAAGAAAAAGAGAGAGAAGACTTAAATACATAAAATCAGAAATGAAAGAGGAGAAATTACAATGGACACCTTAGAAATACAAAAGATTATAAGAGACTACTATGAAAAGCTATACACCAACAAATTGGATAATCTAGAAGAAATGGATAAATTCTTAGAATAATGCAACCTTCCAAAACTGAGTCAAGAAGAAATAGAGAATTTGAATAGACCAATCACCAGTAAGAAGATTGAAACAGTCATCAAAAACCTCCCAAAAATTAAGTCCAGGACCAGACGGCTTCCCTGGTGAATTTTACCAACATTGAAAGAAGACTTACTGGCTATCCTTTTCAAACTCCTCCAAAAAAATGAAGAGGAGGAGAAGCTTCCTAACTCATTCCATGAGGCCAACATTACCCTAATACCAAAACTGGATAAGGACAACAACAAAAAAGAAAATTACAGGCAAATATCACAGATGAACATTGATGCAAAAATCGTAAATAAAATAGTAGCAAATTGAATACAACAATACATTACAAAGATCATACACCATGATCAAGTGGCATTTATTCCAGGGATGTAGGGATGGTTTAACATCCACAAATCAATTAACATGATACACCACATTAACAAAATGAAGAGTAAAAACCACATGATCATCTCAATAGATGCAGAGAAAGCATTTGACAAGATACAGCATCCATTTATGATAAAAACTTTGAATGAAATGAGTATAGAAGGAAAGTACCTCACCATAATAAAGGCCGTATGTGACAAATCCACGGCTAATATCATCTTCAACTGAGAAAAACTGAAAGCTATCCCTCTAAGAACAGGAACCAGACAAGGATGTCCACTGTCACCACTCTTATTTAACATAGCACTGGAAGTCCTAGCCCAAGCAATCAGGCAAGAAAAAGAAATAAAAGGGATACAAATTGGAAAGAAAGAAGTGAAACTGACTATTTGCAGATGACATGATTTTATACATAGAAAACCCTAAGGAATCCACCAAAAGCTTTTAGAAATAGTAAATGAATACAGTTAAGTTGCAGGATACAAAATCAACATATAGAAATCAGTTGTGTTTCTATACACTACCAATGAAGTAGCAGAAAGAGAAATTAAGAATATAATTCCATTTACAATTGCAACAAAAAGAATAAAACACCTAGGAATAAACTTAACCAAAGAGGTGAAAGACCTGTACACTGAAAACTATAAAACATTGTTGAAAGAAATTGAAGAAGACACAAAGAAATGAAAGATATTCTGTGCTCTTGGATTGGAAGAATTAACATGGTTAAAATGTCCATACTTCCTAAAGCAATCTACAGATTCAATGCAATTCCTATAAAAATTCCAATGACATTTCTTTCACAGAAATAGAACAAAGAATCCTAAAATTTATATGGAAGAACAAAAAACCCCGAATAGCCAAAGCAATCCTGAGAAAAAAAGAACAAAGCTGGAGGTATCACACTCCCTGATTTCAAAATATACTACAAAGCTATAGTAACCAAAACAGCATGGTACTGGCACAAAAACAGACACACAGATCAATGGAAGAGACTCGAGAGTCCAGAAAAAAATGCACACATCTATGGATAGCTTATTTTTTTAACAAAGGAGCCAAGAACCTACAATGGAGAAAGGAAAACCTCTTCAATAAATGGTGTCGGGAAAACTGGACAGCCATATGCAAAAGAATTAAAGTAGACCACTATTTTACAGCAGACACGAGAATTAACTCAGGGCCAGCCTGGTGGCTGAGTGGTTAGGTTTGCACGCTCTGCTTTGGCAGCCCAGGATTCACTGGTTCAGATCTTGGGCATGGATATGGCACCGCTCATCAAGTCATGCCGAGGTGGCATCTCACATGGCACAAGCAGAGGCACTCACAACTAGAATATACAGCTATATACTGGGGGCCTTTGGGGAGAAGAAGAAAAAAAAGAAGACTGGCAGCAGATGTTAGCTCAGGTGCCAATCTTTAAAAAAAATATTAACTCAAAATGGATTAAAGACTTGAATGCAAGACCTGAAACCATAAAAATTCTAGAAGAAAACATAGACGATACGTTCTTTGACATCAGTCTTAGCAGCATATTTTCAAGTACCATGTCTGAGCAGGCAAAGGAAACAATAGAAAAATAAATAAGTGGGACTACATCAAACTAAAAAGCTTCTGCACAGCAAAGGAAACCATCAGAAAAATGAAAAGACAGCCTAAAAATTGGGAGAAGATATTTTCAAACCATATATCTGATAAGGGGTTAATATCCAAAATATATAAAGAAATCATACCTCTCAACAACAACAAAACTAACAACCCAATTAAAAAATGGGCAAAAGATCTGAACATTTTTCCAAAGAAGATATACAGATGGCCAACAGGCACATGAAAAGATGTTCAAGATCACTAATATTAGGGAAAGGCAAACCAAAAGTACAATGAGATATCACCTTACACCTGTCAGAATGGCTATAATCAACAAGACAAGAAATAACAAGCACTGCAGAGGATGTGTAGAAAAGGGAACACTCCTAGATTGCTGGTGGGAGTGCAAACTGGTTCAATCATTGTGGAAAACAGAATGGAGATTCCTTAAAAAATTAAGAATAGAACTACCATGTGATCCAGCTATTCTACTGCTGGGTATTTATCCAAAGAACATGAAAACATGAATGTGTAAAGATATATGCACCCTTATGTTCATTGCGGCATTATTCACAATAGCCAAGACTTGGAAGCAACCTGGGTGCCCACCAAAGGACAAATGGATAAACAAGATGTGGTATATATATACAGTGCAATACTACTCAGCCATAGAAAAAGATGAAATCTTGCCATTTGTGACAACATGGGGGAACTTGAGGGTATTATGCTAAGCGAAATAAGTCAGAGGGAGGAAGTCAAATACCAAATGATCTCACTCATAAATAGAAGACAACAACAACATCAAACAAACACATAGAGACAGAGACTGCATTGGTAGTTACCAGAGGGGAAGGGGGGAGGAGGGGGGAGGGCCAAAATAGTAATTTGCACATGTGTATCATGATGGATGTTAATTAGTCTTTGTGTGGGGAACATCATGTAATCTACACCGAAATAAAAATATAATGATATACACCTAAAATTTATATAACGTTATAAGCCAATGTTACTTCAATAAAAATATATATAAATAATTCTGTCATACGTATTTCTATTCACTTGTGAAATAAAAGGATAGACTGGTACATGGATAGCTAGAATGAAAAATAACTAGACAGAAAGGAATTTGACAACAATAGGCTTACACCTTACGTGCTATTCAGAATCAAAAGTAATACATTAACGTTTTAGAATATAATAAAATAAATGGAAGTGAAGCAAGAAAGAGGAGAAATTTGTCTAATTATTTCTTCAACTTGGGAGATATTACTTCCTGAAAGAGTCTTCTAAGTTTGAGAAACAAAAGATTTTCAGAAACATTATGGGTTTGAAGCCATTGGATATGAATTTGTATGCTAATGCTCAACGTTTCTCAACTCATTGTGCATACAAACATGGGACTCAGACTGTAGAACATTGTAGATACTTTCATAGTATTCTGCGACCTCTGGCTTGCCCCTCTGATTATTGCTATTATATATTTAGACCAATATTGAATAGCTCCCGTCTACTTTATTTGGGGCTACAACTGAGGTGTAAAATTTTTAAATTATTTTATTTTTAAAATTGTCATACATTAAAATTTATTTTTCCCTTAGCCCTACAAGTTTTAACACACGCACTCATTTATGTAATCACTGCCCCAGTCAGGATAGAGAACAGTTCCATCATCCTCTTGTGTTCCATCATTCTCTTGTGTTATCAACCTTGGCACTATTGACACACTGGGCTGGATAATTCTTTGTTATTGGAGACTGTTCTGTTCGTTGTAGGATGCTTAGAAGCATCCCTGGCCTTCGCCCGAGAGGTGCCAGTAGCAGACCCCCCCCAGTCGTGACAAACAAAATTATCTGGAGTCATTGCCAAATGTTCCCTTGAGAGGAGACAAAATCTCCCCTAGTTACCAACTCCTGCTTTATAGTCACACCCTTTCCCCAGTCCTTGTCCTGACAATGATCATTTTGAGTTCTCTATCACTGTACTTTTATCTTTTTGAGAGTATCACATTGATAGAACAATACACTATGTAACGGAGACTGGCTTCTTTGACTAAGCATGCTTTTGAGACTCATCCAAGTTATCACATCTATCAATAGTTCACTTCTTTTTATTACTGAGTAGGTTCCATTTATTGGTTGTACCCCAAATTTTTAACCCATTTATTGGTTGAAGGACATTTGACTTGTTTCCAGATTTTGAATAGAGGAGGTAGAAACATTCATAAGCAGGTTTCTGTTTAATCGTAAATTAATTTGTCAAGGGTAAATACCCATAAGAGTGACTGCTGGGTTATGTAGCAAATTTATGTTTAACTTTATAAGAAATTTCCAAACTGGTTTACAAATTGTTTTTACTATTTTGCATTTTTATCAGCAATGTGTGAGATTTCCAGTTGCTCCATACTCTCTTCAGCATTTGTTTTTTTCATTAACTTTTTTGAAAGTTTTGAAGTAATTTTTAAATAGTTTGAAATAATTATAGATTCGTAAGAAGTTGCAAAAAATAGTACAGACGGGTATTGTGTACCAGTCACCCAATTTACCCCAATGGTTACATTTTACACACCTATAGTACAATATCAAAACCAGGATACAAAAAAAACTGTGTACACAATATGTGTACAGGAATATGTCATTTTATCACATGTATAGATTCCTGTAACCACCATGGCAATCAAGACACAAAACTATTCTATCACCACAAAGATCTCCTTTATGCAATTATGATAGATCCGTCTTTTCTGCATCTTTGACATTCTAACAGTGAATAGAGGCATCTCATCATGGTTTTGATTTGCATTTATCTAATGACTAACGATGTTGCACATCTTTTCATGTTGTCATCTGTGTATTATCCTTGTTGAAGTGTCTGTTCAAGTCTCTTGCCCATTTTTAAAATGTTTTTGTTTCCTTAGTATTGACTTTTGAGGGTTTTAAAAATACGTTCTGGATACAAGCCCTTTGTTAAATATGTGATTTGTATATTTGCTCCCAGTTTGTAGTCCGTCTTTTAATTCTCTTAACACTATCTTTTGTAAAGCAAATTTTTAAAATTATATTGAAGTCTAATTTATCAAATTTTCTTTTATAAATGATGCTTTTCCTGTTATATCTAAGAACTCTTTGCCTAATTCAAGTAACAATCCTATGTTTTTTCTATTTTACATTTACACTTAGATTTATGATCTATTTTGAGCTAGACATTATATAAGGTGAGTAGTTTAGTTCAAGGTTAATTTCATTTTGCACATGATGTCTAATTGTTCCAACACCATTTATTGAAAATACTGTCCTCTCTTTATCTGTTTTGCACTGTTGTTAAAATCAAACGTCCATATTTGTGTGGATCTATTTCTCAATTTCTGAAATCTGTATTCTGTTTCATTGATCTATGTGTCTACATATTTGCCAAAATCACGCTGTCTTGATTAATAGACTAACTGGTTCTCAGTGGGAGATGATATTGCTCCCAGGGGATATTTAGCAGTATCTGGAGGCACTTTAGTTGTCACAGTTGGAGGGGGGTTGCCGCTGACATCTATTTTGTAGCATCCAGGGATACGATAAATACCCTACAATGCACAGGATAGCCTCCCACAACAAAGAATTATCAGGCCTAAAGTCAATGGTGCTGAGATTGAGAAACCCTGCTCTCTTTATATAGTTATTCTTAAAATCAGGTTGTCTTATTTATCTAACTTCATTCTTTGTTCAAAATTATTTTAGATATTCTAGTCCCTTTCCATATTAATTTAGAATCAGCTTGTCTATTATCTACACAATATCCTGCTAAGATTTTGATAGGAATCACATTAAACCTATAGACTGGTTTGACAATGATATCTTTATTATGCTGTCTTCCAATTCATGAATATGGTTTGTCTTTCCATTAATTCAGGTATTCTTTGTTTTCTTTCATCAGTATTTTGGCATTCTCTGCACACAGATCCTGTACATGTTTTGCTAGATTTATACTTATGTGTATCAGTCAGGGTTCCACCAGGGAAACAGAACCAGCAAGAGATTTATTGCAAGAAATTGGCTTATGTGATTGTGGGGGCTGGCTAAGTGAGTGCAAAATCCACAGGGCAGGTGGTCAGAAATGACAGACTGGACCTCTCAGTACAAGCTGAAACTGCAGTCCACAAGCAATTTTCTTTCCTTCAGGGAAGCCTCAGTCCCGCTCTTTAAGTCTTTCAACTGATTGCATCAAGTCCACCCAGATTATCTAGGATAACCTCCCTTACTTAAAGTAAACTGATTATAGACTTTAACATCATCTACAAAACAACTTCACAGAGAAACTTAGATTAGTATTCGACTGAATAACTGGGGACCATAACCTAGCGATTTGACACATAAAACTGACCATCACACTAAGTACTTCTTTTTATTTTTTGAGCTAATATCAATGGTGATTTTTTAAAGTTTCCAATTATATATTGCTAGCATATAGAACTAGGGTTGATTTTTGTGTGTTTACCTTGTAACCTACAACCTCGATCACCTCATGAATTAGTTATAGGAGCTTAATTATTTTGTCTTTTTTAAAAAGAATTAATTGACATTTTCTACACAGAACAGGAACAGTTTTGTTTTTTCCTTTACAATCTGTATGCCTTTCATTTGCTTTATCGTCTTATTGCACTAGCTGAGGACTTTATAGTATGATGTTGAAAAAGAGTGGTGAGAATGGCCATCCTTGCCTTATACCAGACCTTAGGGGGAAAGCTTTAAGTCTTTAATCATTAAGCATGATGTTAGTTGCAGATTTTTTGCAGATGTCCTTTTCCGAGTTGAAGAACTTCCATTCTATTCTTTGTTTG
Organism: Equus przewalskii; assembly: GCF_037783145.1. Lineage (NCBI taxonomy): Eukaryota > Metazoa > Chordata > Mammalia > Perissodactyla > Equidae > Equus > Equus przewalskii. The sequence goes on along the minus strand of NC_091863.1, from coordinate 42,163,603 downwards.
CTGAGAGTTTTAAATATGAATGGATGTTGAATTTTGTCATGTTATTTTCTGCATATATTAATATGACAATGTTTGTTTTTCTTTTTTTAGACATATTATGGTGGAATACATTGACTGAATTTCTAATATGGATCCAAATTTTACTCTTGTAATAAACTCCAGTTGGTCATGGTATATTATCCTTTAGATGTGTTACTGTATTTGATTTGTTAATATTTAGTTGAAGTTATTTGCCTCTATGTTCATGAGGAACATTGGTGAGCTGCTTTCTATCTTTTTTAACAGTCATTTTCTGGTTTTCGTATCAGGGTAATGATGACCTAATAAAATGAGTTGTGAAGTGTTCTTTCCTATTCTCTTTTCTGCTATATGTTGTTTAAGGTTGGTGTTATTTCTTCTTTAAATGTTTAGTCGAATCGTCCTGTGAAACAATTTGGATGTGGATATTTATTTCTCATAAGATTTCTAACTGTGAATCCAGTTCCTTAATTGTTATAGAACTATTCAAGATTTTTATTTCACCTTGAATGAGTTTTGATAATTGGTGTTTTTTTAAGGAATTACCCTATTTCATCTAAGTTTTTGAATTTATGTTTGTAGAGTTGTTTGTAGTGTTTCCTTGTTATCATGTTACTGTCTGTAGGCTCTGTAGTGATATCCTCTCTTTTATTCCAGCTATTGGTATTTTTTCTTGTCTCTTTTCTCTTACCAGACTTGCTAGAGTTTGGTATTATCATTTTTATTAATCTTCTAAAAGAATGAAGTTTTGACCTCATTTGGTTTTCTCTATTCTTCCTCTTTTTAATTTTATTGATTTCTGCTCTTATTACTATTTATTTCTTTGTGCTTATTTTTGGTTTATTTGTGCCATATATTCTCTGTTCATCTTTTATTGTTTTCTACTTTCTTTTGGATTACTCAAATATATTTCTAATTACATTTTATCACCTTTGTTGGACTTTTTGTTATACTCTTTAGTTTGTTATTTTAGCAGTTGAGTATGGGCTGGAATCATGGCAAATACTACCTTGGCCAAGTGATCACCATCAGTGATAAGTCATGTTGATAGCATGTACCCTTAATTCAATATGATGGAAAAGCCACTTTACCTTTGAGATCTTCCTCCCCAAAACACATAAACCTAGTGTTCCATCACTTATGACCTTATTGAGGGTAGCACCCTCAGTTAGGAATGTCTGCTGCACTTGCCCAGGCACACATCACTCGTAGTCAGCTCCACAAACATTTCTCCCACTGGGGCCCCTATTAATAGTTCGGCCAGCTCTTGTGGTTCTTCTTATGATTGCAGGATGCACTGCAGCAAGGACCCATCAGGGAACTTTGAGGAACAAGAATTATAACTCACAGGTCCTGGAGGGTAAATGGCACACCCAAGGACCACAGGGAGGTCATGGGTAAGGAGAGAGAGAGCACATGGAATTGGGGCTCTGTCTTTATTAGCACCCAAGGGTGGGATGTCTAGAGGTTCACGGGTTCACTCTTTACTGGCTAATTTAAAGTATAAGAGTAGGAATTAGGGCACGGGAAGGAGAAGCACAGTCACTCAAGTGGTCAGTTTTCTAGGTTACCCAGTGCTGTCCGAAAGAGGGGACTTCATGAGTGGGGGTGACCTAATTCCTTGTCTGGTTGTTTTGCTGGTAGCTGTGTCATACAGCTTGAAATATGTTTATTCAAGACTGATGTCTTTTGAAATGGATGATTTGGCAATCAAAAGCTTAATGTGAAGCACTTACACTACAATCAAAAAGCTTAATGTCAGGCATTTATACTACTCCTAGTCTAACCATGAGAAAAGCATCAGACAAACCAAAATTGAAGGACATTCTACAAAATATCTGGCCAGTACTCCTCAAAACTGTCAAGATCATCAAAATCAAGTGTCAGAAACTGTCACAAACCAGAGTAGGCTAAAGAATTATAATGTATCCTGGATGGGATTCAGGAATTAAAAAAAGATATTATGGAAAAGTAGTGCAATCTGAATAAAGTATACAGGTGCGTTAAAAAATAATGCACCAATGTTGATTCCTTAGTTGTGAGAAATGTACTAAAGTAATGTAAGACTAGTTAAACATAGAAAAATATAGGTAAGAGTTATATGGAAATTCTCTGTACTATCATTGTAACTTTTCTGTAAATCTAAAATTATTCTAAAGTAAAAAGCGTATTTAAAAATTAAAGTGATCATGCATCTGATAAGCAATTAATATTCAGAATATATTCAAAACTCCTAAAACTCAGTAACAAAAAAACAAACAACCCCATTCAAAAATGGGCAAAGGACTTGAACAGACATTTCTCCAAATAAGGTATACAAATGACCAATAAGCACATGAAAAGATGCTCAACATCACTAATCATTAGGGAAATGCAAATTAGCAAATATTTTCTCATTTTCTCTGTGAGTTATATTTTCCTCCTCTTGGTAGTATCCCTTAATGCACAAAAGTTTTTAGTTTTGATGAAATCCAATTTATTTACTTTTTCTTTTGTTGTTTGTGCTTGTACTGTAATATCCAAGAAGTCATATCCAATGGCAAAATTATGCAGCCCCTTTGGAAAACAGCTGGGTGTTTCCTCAAAAAGTTAAACATAGAATTATCATATGATCCAGCAATTACACTTCTAGGTATATACCCCCAAAAATTGAAAGCAGAGACTTAAAGAGATATTTGTATATCAATGTTCATAACAGCATTATTCCTGATAGCCAATGTGAAAACACCACACATTTTCACCAACAGATGAATGAATAAACAAATGAGGTATAAACATACAATGGAATATTGTTCAGCCATGAAAAGTCATAAAGTACAGATAAATGCTACAACATGGATGAACCTTGAAAACATTATGTTAAGTTAAAGAAGCCAGACAAAGAATTGTGTTATTGTATTATTGCACCATTCCACTTTTATGAGTACCTATAATAGGCAAATTCATAGAAACGGAAAGCAAAATAGGTTATGAAGTGCCAGGGGAGGGGAGAACCTGGAGTTCAATGGGTACAGAGCTTCTGTTTGGAATGATGAAAAAGTTCTGGAAATGTACAGGCATACCTCAAAGATATTGCAGATTTTGTTCCAGACCACCGCAATAAAAAGAAGATTGCAATAAAGTGAGTCACATGAATTTTCTGGTTTCTCAGTGCATATAAAATTTATGTTTACACTATACTGTAGTCTATTAAGTGTGCAATAGCATTATGTCTAGAAAAATGTGTATACCTTAATTAAAGGTATATTTTACCACAATGAAAAATAATAAACATTTTAAGAAGGAATGAAACATTACCAGGATGTCAAGACATGAGGCTCCTGACTTCCCCTCTTCCCATGGACATACGAAATATACAAATACACATTGATCAACTCCCTCTGAGAGAAATCCAGAAACTAGTTGAGTGACTCCTACACATTGGACAACTGAGAAAGTACCTGCATTGAAATGGGTAGGAAAGGCTAAGACACAATCTAGCCGTATACCTCATCCCCATCATAATGCTTTACAATTGGGAGGGAACCCTTAATTCCCATTTTCTCCTTGAGGAGTGAAGAGTTTGGACGACACACCTAGTGCCCAACTTTTAAGGCCACAGCCCGAGGTACAGGCCCTCAAATCACCTAGCTCTGAAGGTCAACAGGGTTCAGCATTTATGAGTTCCAGAGGATCATAACGAACAAAAAAGTAGTTGTTAAATGGGCATGTGAACACATTCTGCAGCTACCCCCTCTGCAGACTCAGCACAGATGGAGCAAGAAAAAAATGTCAATCTCCCCCTTTTTCCCTGGAATGGGTGTGTGACTGCATACTTTCCTAGCTGCAGCCTGAGAGTCCAGCTTCTAATTAGCCCACATATGAGAGCTGACTGAGCCTGAAAGAGCTGGTGGACACATCCACCACCTTCTCCCTCCAGCTCACTCCAACAATAAAACTAAGTCACTACCTTCTTCCTTGAAGGAGATTGTCCACACATCTAGCACCCCAACTTTTAGCTCTGTCACCCAAGAGTTGGGCCCTCAGATCACCTAGCTTTGATAGCCAATGGGGCTTGGAATTCACGAGTCCTATAGGTCTGTATTAAACAAAGAAGCAGTTTTTGAATAGGTGCATGAGCACTTCCGGCAACTATGTCCCTGAGTTCAGGACAGAGGGAACAGGCAAAAATACCTAATTCGCAGTTTCTCCCTGGAAGAAGTTTGACTACATACTTAACCATGTTACCTAAGAGTCTTATTTCTAATCAGCCTGCGTGTGGGAACTGACTGGATCCTTCTGGGAACCAGAAGGAGCTGGTGGGCATGTCACTCACCTTCTCCTACTGGCTTGCTCCAACAGTAAAACAAAATCTCCAGCTTCTTCCTGGAAGGAACCTGTCCATACATCTAGCACTCTAACTGCTATGGGTGCTACCTGAGGAATGGGCTCCCAAATCACCTATCTCTGGGAGCTGATGGGGCTTGGCGTTCATGAGTCCCCTGGGAACACAGACGCAAAAGAGGTGGTTCTACATGAGTGCATAAGCACTCCAGTGACTATTCCCTCTGGTTCATCAGCACAGAGTGAGTAGGCACAAACAGCCACTCTTATTTTCTCCCTGATAGGGGCCAGACTGCATATCTAAGGTCCTGACTTTTCCACTTGCAGTCTGAAGGTTGAGCTTCCAATTAGTCTGCATCAGGCAGCTGAAGGAGCAGTCAGTTAGTAGTCCTTTGGGAGCCTGAACAGGAGCGTGGGCATTCCCAAGTATTGAGAAACCTATAGGTCTTGGCACATCCTAATCTACTGGGAGCCACTAAGGACAAAGATAGCAACTTGGACAAACACAAAGGTTTGTAAGGTAACCAGGAGCTCGAGCTGGGCTGATTGACAAGGTTCATCTCCTACATGAGGGCAGTCTGTCAAGACTGAGAGAGGCGGTTGTTTTATCTAATGTGCAGAAGCTGACACAGAGAGTCAGGGAAAATAAAGAAGCAGGAAAATACGTTCCAAACAAAAGAACAAGATAAATCTCCAGAAACCAACTTTAATGAAATGGATCTAAATGATTTACCCAACAGAGAATTCAAAATAATGATCACAAATATGCTTACTGAGGTCAGGAGAACAACACATGAACAAAATGAGAATTTAAACAAAGACATAGAAAATATTAAAAAATGACAAACAGAAATCAGAGCTGAAATACAATAACTGAACTGAAAAATTCAATCAAAGGAGTGAACATCTGATTAGATCAAGCAGAAGAAAGAACCAGTGAACTTGAAGATGGGGCAGTGGAAATCTTCGAATCAGCAGAACAAAAAGAAAAAAGAATAAAAAAGAGTGAAGATAGCTTAAGGGACTTATGGGACACTATCAAGTGGCACAATATATGAATTATAGGTTTCTCAGAAGGAGAAGACAGAGGGAAAGGGGCAGAAAGCTTATTTAAACCTGAGGAAAGAAGCAGATCCAGGAAACCCAAAAAATTATAAAAAATATAAATCCAAAGAGACCTACATTGAGAAACATTCTAATTAAATTGTCCAAATTTAAAGAGAAAGAATCTCAGAAGCTGCAAGAGAAAAGTGACTTGTTACATAAAAAAGAACCCCCTTAAGGCTATCAGAGGACTTTTCAGCAGAAAATTTGCAGGCCAAAAGGGAGTTGGGTGATACATACAAAGTGATGAAAGAAAAAAAATGCCAACCATGAATACTTTACCCAGCAAAGTTGTCCTTCAGAATTGAAGGAGAAATAAAGATTTTCACAAACAAAAGCTAAAAGAGTTTATCATTACTAGGCCAGCCTTACAAGAAAGGTTAAAGGGAATTCTTCAAGCTAAAATGAAAGGAAACTAATTAGCATCATAAAAATATATGAAAGTATAAACTCACTGTTAAAGGTAAATATATAGATAAATTCAAAATGGTCTAATATTGTAATGGTGGTATGAAAATCGCTTATAACTGTAGTATAAATGCTATAAGGCAAAAATATTAAAAATAACTATAGCTACAATAATTTGTTAATGGATACACTATATAAAAAAATATAAATGGTGACATCAAACAGAAAATGTGGGGACGGAGAGTAAAATGTAGAGCTTTACTATGCATTCTAAGTTAAGTTGTTAACAGCTTAAAATAGACTGTTATAACTATGAGAAGATTTATGTAAGCCTCATGGTAACTACAAAGCAAAAACCTATAGTAGATACACAAAAAATAAAGAGAAAGGAATCAAAGCATACCACTATTTAAAATCATCAAATCACAGAGGAAGAGAAGAAAAAAGGAACAAAGAAACTACAATACAGCCAGTAAAAATTAAGAAAATGGCAATAATAAGTCCATATCTATCAATAATTACTTTGAATGTAAATGGACTAAATTCTCCAGTCAAAAATACATAGAGTGACTGAATGGATAAAAAGACAAGACCCAGGAGGAGGAGTTCAAGACGGTGGTGTAGGAAGACCTTGAACTCATCTCCTCCCAAGGACACAACAAATTTATAGCTACATATGGAATAATTTTCCTCTGAAAATGACCTGAGAACTGGATGAACAGCGCCTCTACAACAAGAGATTAAAAAAGACACATTGAGAAGGGTATGAGAGGCAGCGACTTGGTCTCACCTGGGACCCCACCTCAGGCACAGTGTCCCACGATCAGGAAGGGATTACAAAAATATGGGCCTTCCCCTTGAGGAGTGAAGGGACTTTGTCACACATCAGGCACTCTGACTCTTGGGTCCAGCACTGGCAAGACAAGCCCCCAAAATGTCTGGTTTTGAAAATCAACAGGGATTAAGTCCAGGGGAAACATAGACCTGTAGGGAATGAAGAACCCACTCTTAAAGGGCTCACATGCAGACCCTCTTGCCCTGAGATCCAGCACAAAAGTAACAGTTTGAAAAGTGCCTAGACTACAAGTGAGGGAGACCCATTTACTAACCCTAAGCATCTGCTGGAGAAGCAGAAACCTGCAGTGAATTTATCCAGGCATGGAAATACTGGTGGGTGCCATTTTTGCAATTTCCTTCTATCCTACCAGTGACAGAGCTGGTGGCCACTGTTTTTTGGTGCACTTCCTCAAGCTTGCCAGCATCACTGGGTGTGCTCTGCAACCAGCTCACCCCATAGAGCAGCCAATAACCTGCTCTTAAAGGACTCATGTACGGACCCACTTACCCTGAGATCCAGTGCAAAAGCAACTGTTTGAAAAGTGCCTAGACCATAAGTGAGGGAGACCCACTTACTAATCCTAAAGAGGCTGCTGGAGAGGCAGGAACCTGCAGTGACTATATCTGGCAGACACCATTTTTGCAATCTCATTCTAACTTACTGGTAATGAAGCTGACAGGCACCATTTTTGGTCCCCTCCCTCTAGCTTGCTAGCTCTGGTGGACATGCTCTGTGCCTTGCCCACCCTGCACAGAGGCAAGAATCTGCTCTTAAAGGGTGCACTTACCAAATCATTTGTCCAGTGATCAAGTGCAAAAGCAACAGTTTGAAAAGTGCCTAGACAATAAGTGAGGGAGACCAGACAGAGCAGCAAAATTTAAAAAGAATTAAAAAATAGAAGATAACTTAAGGAACCCCTGGAACAACATGAAGCAGAGTAACATTTGCATTATAGGAATCTCAGGAGGAGAAGAGAGAAAGAAAGGGCCAGAAAAAGTTTTTGAAGAAATAGTGGCAAAAAGCTTCACTAATCTGGGAAAGGAAATAGACACCCAAGTTCAGGAAGTACAGCGAGTTCCAAAGAAGATGAACCCAAAATCTATAGGACATAGCCAAAGCATTTCTTAAAGGGAAGATCACAGCAGGGCCTACCTCAGGAAACAAGAAAAATCTCAAATAAGCAACCTAATTTTACATATAAAGAAACCAGAAAAGGAAGAATAAACAAAACCTCAAGTTATTAGAAGGAAGGAAATAGTAAAGATCAAAGTGAAAATAAAGGAACTAGAGAGTAAAAATAATAGAAAAGATGAATGAAACTAAGAGGTGGTTCTTTGAAAAGATAAATAAAGCAGATAAACCTTTACCCAGACTCATGGAAAAAAGAGACAGAGAGAGAGCCCAAATAAATAAAATCAGAAATGAAAGAGGAGAAGTTACGATCGATACCAAAGAAATACAAAAGGTCATAAAAGACTACTATGAACAATTATATGCCAATAAATTGGATAATCTAGAAGAAATAGATAAATTTATGGAAACATACAACCTACCAAATTTGAATCATGAAGGAACAGAAAAGCTGAAGGGACCAATAATAACTAAGGAGATTGAATCACTAATCAAAAACTTCTGAACAGAGAAAAGCCCAGGAGCAGGTGGCTTCACAGGTGATTTTTACCAAACATTGAAAGAAGAATTAATACCAATTCTCAAGCTTTTCCAAAAAATTGAAAAGAAGGAAACATTTCCAAACTCACTTTACAAGGCCCGCATTACTCTCCTTTACTGAAGCCAGATAAAGACACTACAAGTAAAGAAAATCATAGGCTAATATCCCTGATGAATATATTTATAAAAATTCTCAACAAAATACTAGCAAACCAAATTCAACAGCACATTCAAACGATCATACACTATGATCAAGTGGAATTTATCCCTGGGATGCAAGGATGGGTCAACATATGCAAATAAACAAATGTGATATACTACATTAATAGAATTAAAGATAAAAATCATATGATCATCTCAACAGATGCAGAAATAGCATTTGATAAAATTCAACATCCTTTTGTAATAAAAACTTTCAACAACTTGTGTATAGAAGGAATGTACCGCAACAAAATAAAGTCCATATATGACAAACCCACAGTTAACATTATACTCAATGTTGAAAATATGAAAGTTTTCCTGCTAAGATCTGTGACAACATAAGGATGCCTACTCTTACCACTCCTATTCAACATGGTACTGGAAGTCCTAGCCAGAGCAATTAGGAAAGAAAAAGAAATAAAAGTCACCCAAATCAGAAAGGAAGAAGTAAAATTGTCTCTGTTTGCAGATGACATGATGGAAAAACCTAAAGACTTCACAGAAAAACCTGTTAGAACAGGTAAATGAATATAGTATAGCTGCAGGATACAAAATCAACATACAAAAATCAGTTGTGTTTCTATACACTAACAAAAAATATCTGAACAATAAATAAAGAAAACAATCTCATTTACAATCCTATCGAAAATAATAAAATACTTAGGAATAAATTTAACCAAGGAGGTGAAAGATCTGTACACTGAATACCATGAAACACTGATAAAAAACATTGAAGACGACACAAACAAATGAAAAGATATTCCATGTTTATGGATGGGAAGAATTTGTATTGTTGAATTGCCCATACTACCTAAGGACATCTATAAATTCAGTGAAATCCACATCAATATTTCAATGGCATTTTTCAGAGAGGTAGAAAAACAATCCTAAAATTTGTATGAAACCACAAAAGACCCCAAGTAGTCAAAGCAATCCTGAGAAAGAAGAACAAAGCTGGAGGCATCACAGTTCATGATTTTGAAGTTTATTACAAAGCTATAGTAAACAAAACCATATGGTACTGGCATAGAAACAGACACATAAACCAAGAGAACAAAATCAAGAGCCCAGAAATATACCCATGCATATGTGGTCAACAAATATTTGATAAGGGAGCCAAGAATATTCAATGGGGAAAAGATAGTCTCTTTAGTAAATGGTGTTGGGAAAACTATATTCACATGCAAAAGAATGAAATTGGACCTCTATTGTACCTCACTCACAAAAATTTACTCAAAATGGATTAAAGACTTAAATGTAGGACCCAAAACTATAAAACTGCTTGAAGAAAACATAAGGAAAAAGCTCCTTGACATTGGTCTTGGCAATAATTTTTTGGATATGACACCAAAAGCACAAGCAAAAAAAGCAAAAATAAACAAATGGGATTGCATGAAACTGAAAAGCTTCCACACAGTAAAAGAAACAATCAGTAAAATGAAAAGGCAAACTACAGAATGAGAGAAAATATTTGCAAACCATCTACCTGATAAGAGGTTAATACCCAAAGTTGTATAAAGAACCTATACAACTTAATAGCAAAAAGACAATCTGATTAAAAAATGGGCAGAGGACTTGAATACACATTTTCCCAAAGAAGACATACAAATGGCCAACAGCTACATGAAAAGATGCTCAACTTCACTAATCATCAGGGAAATGCAAATCAAACCACAGTGAGATCTTACCTCACACCTATTGGAATAGCTGTTATCAAAAAGACAAGAGACAACAAGTGTTGGTGAGAATGTGAAGAAAAGGGAAACTTTGTGCACTGTTGAGGGGAATGTAAATTAGCACAGCCACTATGGAAAGCAGTATGGACGTCCCTCAAAATATTAAAAATAAAAGTAATATATGATCCAGCGATTCCAGCAAATATATACTTCTAGGTATATATCTGAAGTGAATGAAATCACTGTCTCAAAGAGATCTGCACCCTTGTGTTCATTACAGCATCATCCACAATAGCAAAGACATGGAAATAATCTAAGTGTCCATCAACAGATGAATGGATAAAGAAAATGTGATGTATATATGTATATGTATATACATATATATAAATATTATTCAGATCTACAAAAGAAGGAAATCCTGCCATTTGGGACAACATGGATGAAACTGGAGGACATTATACTAAGTGAAATAAGACAGACCCAGAAAAACAAATATTGTATGATCTTACTTATATGTGGAATACAATAAAAAAAATTTTAAAAACCCAAACCCATAGTAACAAAGAGTACAATAGTGGTTACCAGAGGCTGGGGCATGGGGAGTTATTGTTTAATGAGTACAGAGTTTCAGTTTTGCAAGATGAAAAGAGTTCTAGAGATGGATTGTGGTGATGGTTGTACAATATGAATGTACTTAATACCACTGAACTATACCCTTAAAAACTGGGTAAGATAGTAAGTTTTATGTTATGTGTATTTTGCCACAATAAAAAATAATGAAAATAAACAAATAATTTAAAATATTTTAAAAAACAAGTTTCATTTTTACTATGATGAGTGATTTCATATTGACATCTGGAAATTTTGTGTATTTCATGAATAGACTTGATATCTTATTTAAATCTCAAGTTTTAGCAGGCATCCTCCGACACTGCTCCAGTGGTTGAAAGGTGGCACTGCATCATTCCTGTTAGGTAGGAGTGGAAGTTCAGGTTCTCCACTTGGTCTCTGTTGATACCCAGAGTGCAAGAGGGACTCCTTATTACTGCTGTGCAGGGTTGGGAGTTCAGGTTCCCCATTAGGCTTCTGCTGATACCACCCTGGCTGGGAGAGGCAGCAGTGCCTTGTTTCTGCACCCTATGTGGCCTCTACTGACACATTGGGATGGTGGCCTTGTTACTGACAAGGGGTGGTGAAAGTCCCGGCTCTCTACAGGCTTTCTCTGATACAACCCAGAGGGGATGGAGGAGTGCCTCATTATTGTTGGTGGGTGTAGAATCCAGGTTCCTCACAGTGTCTCCATTGATACTGCCAGGTATGGCGGGTGGACTCCTCAGACTAGAGGTGGTGAAATTTCTGACTCTCCACTAGGTATTTCTCTGACACCACCATAATCACTAGGTGGAAGAGCTCCTCATTACTGCTGGATGGGAGTGGAGGTCCGGTCTCTTCACAGGGTCTTCATGACATGGAGATGGGGGTTGGAACTAGTTACTACCTAGATAGGATGAAAGTCCTGGCTCCCTGTGCACCTTTCTCTGACACCACCCTGGCAGGGTCAGAGTCTGGAGTATCCCTTTACACCCATGTGAAGGTAGGAATCTAGGATCTCCACTCCACCTTCACTGGGGGTGGGGGCTCAGGTGCACTGTGGTTTTATCCATGGTGTTTGGCAGTTACTGTCTAAAAGTTTTATTCCTGGAATGAATACAAATATTGTTTATTCCATATTTCTGGAAGCAAGAGTCTCCCAAATGACTTTTGAAAAGTATTTGCATTACGTGCCTTAGGACTAACAACAAAAACCAACTTAAATATTGCACTCTAAGTACTAGTTTTATTGTTGTTTTTGTTGTTGATTTTTCTTCAAGAAGTATTTGTTAAAAATTCTGAAACTAATTCTGTGTAGACTAGTATTGAGCAAAAAATAAATTATATATATAGTGGATACTGGGAGGCAGGTGCTCACTGTCAGAGAAGGGAGTTACAATTATTGAAAAGGAGAAAATTGAAATGAATCCTGTGTTGGAATGGAACTGAAGTAACAGTACAAACTCATGGTTTTTAATATGGATTTACGATAGACCAAAATGTAGACTCACACATACATACACACATATTCATCTCCCAAATCTGTCCTCTGAGAGGGCCTGGGAGCAACGATACCTCAACAGCAGTGAGCACACTTTGCACCAGATCTTGGTTTATAAACACCATTACCCATGGAAAAAAGCCAGGGTTCCATGGTGAAATGTACAATGGCTGCGGCAGGAAACACATGAGTCTGTAATATCTTGCTGTGCCAAAACGTAAGAAATGCTCAAAAACTGATGGGGATGTGTCAAATGGACTCAGGAGTCAACTTGAAGGAGCTCCCACTGACCAAATCTGTAACTATTTGCATATCTAAATAAATAATCTTAGTGAAAAATTATAATGCACTAAGTGAATAATAATCGATGAGTCAACACTGATATACATACATACATACACACATAGCTACTTATATACATTCTTGCATGAGAAGGGAAAGCAATCTCCTTACAGTAGAAAAGTTCAACAGTAGAAATGCAACTTTTAAAAAGCAGAAAGAGTGATGGAAACACAAAGTCATCTCTGGACAATAAGTATGGTAATAACCGAATGAGGCAAGAATCATCAACGGGTACTAAAACTAGTGGGTGAAAATATTGACGTCATGTGCGTGGTTGACTAACACCCCAGAAGAAAGTCTAAGCTGCTCAGGCTGGTCTTTGAAACTTTTCTTCAATCTGGCCCCAATCTACACTTGTTCCTCTTATCACCTTTGGGCTGGGCCCCCAACCCAGTCATCTGTGTCTTTCACTTGCCCCTCTATACACCAAACCAAATTATCAAACTCCACTCCTTCTGCATGTGAGTCCTTTTATAGCTTAGTGCTCTGGCAGAGACAGAGAAAGTTGGGGCCAGGCCCTGGTCTTACAGGCCATCCCAGTCCTTCCCCATTCTCATCCTACTACCACTAGTTCCACCTCCACCGGGACATCTAATTACCCACCCACAGAACCTCCCCCAGGACTCTGCTGGGAACACATTATCTCAAAGATACATGGGCTCTTAGGTGTTGTCCTAGAAGTACACATATCACTTCTATTCATTGGCAGGAAATAGTCATATGACCCCAATGAAACTACAGAGGTGGCTGGGAAATATAGAGGAACGCGTAGAAATTCAGCAAGCACTGGTTTTGGTCAAATACTGTATTTTTCTCAAATACTGCACTTTCATAGATGAGTAAACGAAGACACAGAGAGGAGAAAACACTTGCCCCAAATCAGACCACAGGGAAAGGCAGAATTAGAAGCCAGGGCTCTCTGTTGACAAAATCCAAGTTCTTTCGACAACACCCTGATGCCTCTGCCCTCCTAGAGCTCACGGTATCCCACCTCTTTTCCATGCATTCACAAGTTCTGTCACTTAAGATTTTGATTGTAAGCAATAGTGTGCTGGTAAATTGTTAACAACTGGTTCTCAAAACAAAACAAAAAAATCCCTGATTGGTAGTGCTCAACACTTTTCATGTGATAAATTATCCCACCATGGCCAATCTCAAGTTACCAATTTTACTGAAGTTAAAGGTGGGACAAGTGCACACAGGTGCAAGCTAAGCTGGCCCCAGAACATCATTGATCATAAGCAATAGGAAGTTTTTCTTGCCAATGTGAACAAATGGATTTTATTAGAAAGATGTCAGAGACTTACACAACTGGATAGAGACTGGAGAAAGTAACTTGAGAACTGGATAGGAAGCACAAAGCACAAAGACAAGAATAGTCTGATCAGGATGCTGCCCTGGGGATAAAATCACATAAACCACTTTTTTCCACTCTTGCATCAATCACTTAAGTTTCAAAGTTCAATCAAAGGGCACGTGATTGAGTAAGAGTAGGTTGCATGACTGCCCCTTGGCAATACAAGGAGAGGGAGAGGAAAAATCTGGCTTTCTCCATTTCAATAGGGGGACATGCCATTCCACAAAGACTATGTACTAGTTTTCTGTTAATGTACAACAAATGACCACACTTGAGTGGCTAAAACAATATCCATTTATTATCTCATAGTAATTTTAGGTCAGAAGTCTGGGCACGGCTTGACTGATTTCCCTGTTCAGGTAAGCCTGAAATCAAGGTGTCAGCAGGGCTACATTCTTTTCTGGAGCCTCTGTGGAAGAATCTACTTTCAAGTTCACTCAGATTGTTGGCAGAACTTCTGTCTTTGCAGCTATAGGTCTGAGGTCCTCATTTCTTTGCAGGCCATCAGCTGAAGGCCTCACTTAGTTCATAGATGCCACCCACATTCTTTGCCATATAGCTCCCTCCGTCTTCAAGTCCAGGAATGGAGAATTCCCATGCATCAAATCCCTCTAACTTTTCAAATATCTCTTGCCAGGAAGAGTGCTGTTCCCCCAAAAGTCTCACCCAATTAGGTCAGGCCCACCCAAGATGATCTCCCTATTTTCAGGCAAACTGATTTGAGACCTTACTTACATGTGGCAAATCCCTTCACAGCAGTATCTAGATTAGTGTTTGATTGAATAACTGTGAGAAGGTATACATATATATCAGGAGGTTGGGATCTTGTGGACCATCCTATAGAATTCCATCTACCACAGTTTTGTCTACTACAAAAATGGGGGAACTGTATTATCTTAAAAGGAAATTGAGTGCCATAAGGAAAGATGAATGGATACTGTCAAGACAGATATTCACTACAGTCCATTTGTTCAACATCTACACATACTTCTTGCCATCCCATGCTTTGGAAAAATGACAACATGCAACTATTGTTCGCATAAGCAAAAATGCATTCACTCATCCCCAAAGAGAGACAAACCTAAAGTTTTATCAACCGTAGCATCCAGGTCCAAGTTCAGGGACTTCAGATAGCATCCATTTTTTCTCTAGTTCAATACAAATGCTGTCTCAATATTCTGTAATAAGGTGGATAAATAAAAATTCAACTGCCACCAATTTACCACATATAAAACAGTAGGTAAAAGAAAGAAATAAAAAGGAGTACATTAAAATATGTAAATATATATACATTGTGGCAAAGAATAAAATTTGGGTAATGACCGCAGTCTTCATCTCTAAAATTTGTCACATGGTCAAAGTTAATACAAACTTATTTTCTTCACTCGTCAGGTCACGTCAGCATCTCAGCTGAATGGGTTCTTTACCTAGAGGAAAGATTGAAACATTTATCTACGTGGAGTCTGAGAAATTGGTAGCTTTGCCTTTATGGGGTTGCTGTAGTTGTTTAATAATTTTAACCACTTTGAGACATGATAAGGCACCCTAGAAGATATCCTGTTCTCCAGACACACTCCTTTCTGCCCCCAATTATGTAGCAGCAACACTACTTCCCCTTGAAAATTGAAATCAATCATCTTAGCCAGTACAAAAGCCCCCATTTTTTTCCTATTTGTCCAGGGGCGTGAGGATTCCAAAATCACCAGGTGGCTATCTCAACTTCCAAATCAGTGGAATCATTGTTGAGCAACCTTATAGAAACACGCCTTCCTTGAGTACTAAAAATTCCAAACCAATAGAGTCCAAAGTTTCAGGGACCAGAAACAAACATTTTGTGAAAGGTCTTTAGGAACAATTCTATCTTCCATCATTCAGTTCTTAGACCTAGGAATTCTGGTTAACTAGATATCATCAGCTATATTTGTGGCTGGTTCAGAACATATACCATATATTGTAGAATGACACATCTAAAACACAAAGTGCTGTCTCTCAAGTGGTGGCATAACTGTCCTCAGTACAGTTATCATTCCATTGTATAAGAATAATTGTTTTTCTGAGTCATGAGATGTGTGATAAAACCACTGAATTTCATGGGTATAAGCCAATCACCACACTTTTTTGCTTTTAAAATGAGTCCTTTGATCAGAAGCAATGCTGCACGAAACTTCACAACTGTGGACGAGGCATTCTATAAGATCACAGATGGTGGTGCTGACAGGAGTACTGCAGGCAGGGAAGGCAAATCCATACCCAGAATACTCATTTTTTCCAGAGAAATCATAAAGCCAGCTAACTCCTCCATGATATGATGCGTCCAAATTAATTAACTTACCCCCAGGGACCTGGCTGGTCCCCTTGAGACTGGCACATATCAGCAACTCATATAGTGTTGGCAAGTTGAGCATTCAGCAGTGGGGCTGCTCACATCAGCCTTTATAAAGAGAAGCCATGTTGCTGAGGCCATATGTAGCCTCTGTTCATGCAACTATGAATACTTTGTACAGGTGCCCACTGAGTGAGCACAGGAGTGGCTGAAAAAGAGGCTTGCTGACTTCCACTGAGTGGGTCATATTGCCCACCTGATTACTGAGAGCCTATTAGTGAACATTCACATCTAGGACTAACAGTCTCATACTCCTGAATAGTCCCCAAAAGTACATATACCACTTCCCTAAATCTGTTTTGTGTCCATTTTCCCAAATGTCTTCATTCAAAATGTCTGCTGATTAGGCTGAACCGGTATCCCTGGACTTGGATCTGGATGCAACAACTTATGAGGCTTTAGGTTTTTTCTCTTTGGAGAGGAGTGAATGCACTTTTGTTTGTTTGAAGAATAATTCAACCATGTTACACAGTGTCCTTACTCTGCAGGGTGCAGTGGCAAGAAGTGTGTAGATGTTGGATAAGTAAACTTTAGTGAATATTTGTTAAAATAAAAATAGTTTTTATTTTTTACTTCTTATTCTGATATAATTTAAGACTTACAAAAAAGTTGCAATAGTAAAAAGAATTCCCGTATAGACTTAACCTAGATTCTCCAATGTTAACATTTTACTGTATTTGTTTTATCCTCCTTCTGTCTGTCTGTCTCTTTCTACACACACACGTATACCATTTTTAAAATATTTTGAGAGTAAGTTACAAAAACATTCTCTTACAGAAAACAAAACCAGACTGCTAACATTGATATAATACTATTATCTAATTTATAGACCTTATTCAGTTTTTGCCAACTGTCCAAATTGCACTAGAATTTCGTGAGTAGGGAGAAGACAGACTCAAATCTCCTCTCGGGTGTGGACAGGGCAGATAACGTACTGAAGCCCAGATTAGGGTGCAATCCACAGGGATGGAGCTAAGGGGGCTTCCACAGGCATTGGGACTCTTCTGCCAGCCCAGGCTCCAATGATCCCACCCTCCTCTTTCTTCAGGCTCCTCAGAACTCCCTCGTGACCTTTCACACTGCTGGTGTTGCCATAGCCACATTGTCTAAATGAACTCTTCCTGGAACTGATCACCCTAAGGCAGTGGCCCCAGGACTCTTCCACCACTTCAGCACCTAACATAGCCCAGAGGATCCACAGGGCTCCATCATTATTATATAGATTAGATTGCTATCTCACAGACCACAAGAGTTGGGGGAGGCCCCAGAGATCATCTTCTCTCATCTCCTTCCCATTCCCGACTGAGCAACTGAGGCTCAGAGAACTCAGACTATTAGGGGCAGAGCTAGCAGAACACCCCCTTGGCTCCCCTGAGACTGGGTGTCTTCCCCACACATCACACGGCTGGTCTAAATTCCCCTCCCTACAGGGAAGTCACAATCTGCACACAGTGTGGAGGCGGGTGTGGGTGGTGATGGGTGAGGGAGGAAATGATACCTCAGGGAAGACCTGGACTTACCTTGGGGGCTTACGGATGGATGTGTTGTTCATTTCGACGGCTGCAAAGTGGAGTCCATTTACCTGAACGTGGAGGCTGTAAACACACACCGGGAGAAGCCTGAGGTAGGTGAGGGACTCCGTGACCTAAGCTGGCACATGGTGAAAGCACCCTTCCCCACAGAAAGGCCGCTCCAGTCCCAGAGCTTGTGTGTTTTGCACCAATAGGTAGAATAACCAGCACCCAGAAATGTGGAACTGGAGCCCAGACCCAAGTGAGGCACCATAGAGGTGCAGGGCTAGAGTAACCCCTGCTGAAAAGGCCTCAGACTGATTCACCCCAGACTTGTCTGAGAAGCCGAGAGGGCAAGAGGCAGTGGAAGGGCTGGGGATCCACATTACTGCCTTCTTCCTATTAATCCTGGGCTTTCTCCTCTCAGAATGTGGACATCACCCGAGAACCTGAGGAAGCCCTGGACACTGTCCCTGCTCACTACTGAGGTCTTCCCAGGAGGTTAAATTGCCTTTGCTCTTGCTTTCTTCTACCCCAGGAGCTCCTGCTTCTGCCCTTGCCCACGTGCTTAGGTACCACCAAGTATCTGAGGAAGTTATGGCCTAGGACTAATTTCATCCTCAGTGAGAGAGCTCTGCTTCTAGCAAACACCTCAGCAGTTCAACCGAGGTCCCTGTTCACAGTCACAGCCAAAAGGCTCTCTCTGCATGGAGCTGTTTTCCTTTCTCAATTCTTGTTCTCTAAGCAACAAAGTTTCCTGTTTCTCCCTGCAGGAGGGGAGAAGAGGCCATGGTGAGGCCTCCTTCACTGATCATAAGACCTTGTCTCTGTGTTGAGGCCCTGGTCCTGTGGGGGTGGTAGATGGTGAGGGTTTTCTAGAGGGAAAGGTTCCTGGGCAGCCAGAGATGAGGGGGGTCCATGGGCCTGTCCCTTTATGGGCAACGTAGCTAGGGGCATGAGATCTTCCTTCTCATACAGGAGATTTTGGCACCTGGTTCATAGTGCGCTGTGCTCCTACTCCTGCTCCCATCCTGGAGTTATTTCACTTTCCACAAGGGTAATACAACTGACACCCTGGAGTCCCAGGGACATCATCTCCAAGAGCAGTTATCTTCTCTCCCCTTCAACCACCCGCTCTCTGGACCTCATCATTACCTGGAGTTCTACTTTCTGTCTCCTAAATGCAACTGTCTGACCACCTACAGCCTCTCTCATTACTTCTTCTCTTTCAATGTCACTTCAGGACACCTAGCAGCATATCTATCACATGAGTCACTTAAGTGATATTTATTAAATAAACCATACAAGTTTTGGACCTCATTAACACTCGTGCTAATCAGTCCCTCCTTTGTTTCCCAATTCCTTAGCTGGATCTACCCACATTTCCACCTGTTGAAAGCTGATCTGCCCCTCAGGCTAAAATCGAGACCCTGTCTCTCCCATATAAAACATGTTGATCTCTCCCTAAATCTAGAAAAAACTGGGAGCACATCGAATTCACTTTGCAGTTTCAACGTTTATTTCTGATACCAAAACTCGACAGCACACAAGGGGGAAAAAAAGCAACAGACAAGGAACAGCAAATAAATTTATCTTGCATGCCACTTTCAGTCAACAGGATGTGGCTCTCTAGATAACTGTGTTTAGAAGGAATCTGAGACTTCAGCCTCACTCAGGGGAAAGACTATTGCAACTGATTAGCAATATCTGTGAACATAAGAAAGAAAAAAATGTAAACATCAATGATATATATCAAATAGTAAGGAACAACAATACCAAATAGCGCTTCTCTATTCTTCCCTCATCTCCCCACCGTGGGTTTCCTAGAACTCCCAACTCGTGCACATAATTACATTCCCATGGGCTCTATACCTCCCAGTGACCCTAACTGCCAAATCCAAAGTGACATACCTACCCAACATCTCACTCAACCCAGAAGAAACCAATGGCACCAAAGTTGGCAGCAAAGTTGGCACTGGCTGTGCCACCAGGTCCAATAATGGGGCCAGTGAAGGTCTGAGGAAATCTGGAGCGGGCATTCTGGTGGTATCTGGCCCAGAAGGTAAATGGGATTCTGGACCAGGGATCTCCAAAATCTCCTTCCTCATCCCAGGTCAGCAGCTCAAACTCAATGTCATCCCAGCTCCAGGGCCCAGATACGGCCTCATCTCCAATCCCCATGCGGGTCCTCGCCTCAGCCCGGGCCTCGGCCTCAGCTGCAGCAGCATCCAGAGCATCCAAGGCCTCATCTGCAGCCTCCATGAACTGTGCAGTCCAGTCGCGAGGGTCTCTCTTCTGAACCTGAGATAAGGAATAGAAAATAAAAGAAACCTCATAATAGTATTGGTTAATGTTTATGAAGCACCTGCTGTATATTTAATGCCCCACTTTGTCCTATTGTTTACATAATAACAACAACAAATACCAACAGTACGGTGGTACCTATCATGTGCGATACCTAAGATCTCATTCCTGCTCTGGACTTTTCCCAGCCAGTCATACCTCATCCCTTGACCCGTCAAGTCTAGAGCAGTTCTTTTATTACCTCTGCAATGAATCTCAGCACTTTCATCTTGCTAGTCTCATGGTAGGAACGGAGGCCCCAGAGGAACTCATACTCAGGAGGGTTGCTGTTGGGCACTCGTCTGTAGTCCAGGTATCTCAGAAAGAACAAAAACGTCTTTATTTCTACCCAGAATGCAGAATAATCCTAGATTTTTACACCCCAGATTTCAGGTAGCAACTCCTCCCAGACTGATTCCTAAACATAGATTATTTACTCTCTAATAATCAGGTCTTCAAATTCCTATGTGAGTGCTTCTAGACTAAGCAGTCACCTACAGCTGCAGGGTGGCTTGTGTAGGGTCATAGAAAGGACAACGCTTAATCTCACCCCCCCAGTGTCACAGCTCTAGCTCCAGGTTCTTGTAACCTTGTCACTGAGCCTCAGTGAGCACTGAGTCACTGCAATGATTACACTGCAGTGCCAAAGTCTCAGCCAGGTCCAACCTTGGAAATGTCTACTGTGGGGATAGCAGACAGGCTTCACCTGCAAGATAACTAGACTGCAGAAAAATCCAACCACAAGGAGTATGCTCAATTAATACTCCTGAGTACATATGTATTTCTGAATATATATGTATAGATATAGTCAGTGTAAGAAATGAGCATGGGAAGGGCTTTCTGAGGCTAACCAGCACACAGAACTCATGAGGACCACACAAAGCCCCTAGACATCACTTACTTTTGCTTTACAAACTCATAAGTGAGAAGTTTCCTCAGATCTCCGAGGAGGGGGTGTCTCACCCTGAAAGTAAAGAAAGGAACCCATAATCAGAGGCTATGACATTCCCCAAAGAAAAGAGCTTTCCAGGACAGAGGTCAGAGACAAGAGAACAGGCAGAGTTCAGGACTATTTCCCCATCCACCCAGGTCATATCCTTGGGCTCTGTACCTCCCCAAACTAATCCCCCTAGACCACCAGGTTGATGCAGTCCTGGGACCATCTTCTGTTGCCAAAAGATGATATAAACAGTCAAGAGATGAGAGAGCCCAATCATACCCAGGACGCAGTCCCATCTTGCGTAGTGCCTCCCAGAGGACAGCTGCGAGGGGAGGCAAGGGGAGACAAGGGACGGAAAATGAGCATGGAAATCAGCCTGTAGGTCCGGCTGTAGGTCCCCTAGCTGTAGGTCCGGCCACTCACCTTCACTAGCACGGTTGCCATTCATGAAGATGACGCCCAAAATCACTAAGAGGAGACCCAGCTTGGGTGTGTCTTTGGTCCTAAAGGAGCACAAAAAGAATATATTTTCAGCAGCCATTTGCATGAGACACCCCAGGCAGCTTACCTATCTAGCTTTCTCAGTATTCCTCAGCTATGGGATAATTCTAACCCAGCTCTGCATATGACCTGCTATGTGACCCTGAATCTTGGACTCTGACCTACTTGAAACTCCCAGAAAAAAAGGACCACTCAGAAAAGCATGTTCCACCTCCTTTTCCCATCTTACGTTCCCAGTATGCCAGCCAGGGACTCGGGGGTGCTGATGAGAATGTACAGGTGTTCTTCCTTGTCAATTTCCTTCAGTTGAATCCCAAATTTCTACAGGAAAAAGAATACAGACTATGAAATTACAAAATCTAGTACGAGCTACCCATACTCAGTTGCTCACCTCCCTGTGAGAGTTGCCCCTAAACGCCCAGTAGGAATGCCATGAAACTTTGAAATCAAGACTTTCCCCATCATTCCTGTCCCTCAGGCATGCCTTCTCACCTTCTCCAGGACAAAGCATGCACGTTCAATGATTTCTGGATAAACATCAGTGTATTCACGTATGATATCCCTCAACATTTCTGTAGGAGAAAGGGAACACCTGAGCTAAGCAGGGGCCACAGAGCCCCAACTCCTTTGCCAGCCCTGCTGAGGGGTGCACAGTCAGGGTCCTCAAGGGTGAAAAAGGAAGAATCAGTCACAGAAGGAGGGGATTGAAGGGGAGGGGACATATAAGCAGAGGGATGTCCACAGAGCATGGGGTGAGGGGAAGGGCAGAAAACCAGGAGAGGGCACTAGACGCCTACCTGAGCGCTTGATGGGCACCTTTGTGTAATCTTTAAGCATCAGGTACTTGACCAACTTATTCGCCTGGGAGGGGAAAATAAAATTATTAAAGTTGCAAGTTATTCACAGAAAACTTGGTTCAATTACAGTTGGAAGGATGACAAAAAGAGCAAGAAGAGGACAAGTGACTGGAGAGTTACAGTTCTTACTCTTTCCTGGAGAAGGGCCACATCCCGGGTCTGTGAGGCACCCAGGTTATGTGAGGCACGCGAGTTGGGAGAGGGGCGCAGGTTTGGTGAGGGTCGCAGGTTCTGCCAGTCAGGTGGAACGGGCCAATCAGTGGGGATCCAGTCAGGTGGGAGCGGCCAGTCAGTGGGAAGTGGCCAATCGGGTGGCAGCGGCCAGTCAGGTGGTAGCGGCCACTCAGGAGGGCCTTGCCAATCTGGAGGACCCTGCCATCCAGGTGAGGTCTGCCATCCAGGTGGGGTCTGCCATCCAGGTGGATTCTGCCAGGCCAGTGGGTTCGGCCAGACAACTGGACCAGGCCAGACAATGGGGTTCGGCCAGATCACTGGGTTCTGCCAGATGACTGGGTTTGGCCAGATGACTGGGTTCTGCCAAGCAACTGGGTTTTGCCAGGCTGGTGGGGTCTGCCTAGCTGGGGGGCTTTGATGTGCTGGTGGGGTCTGCCTGGTTGGCTGGTTTTGCCAGCCTGATGGGTTCTGCCAGGCCAATGGGGTCTGCCAGAGCACATTGGGGGGTGCGCCAGGTGGGTTCTGAGTGGTAACTGGAACCGGTGCAGACCTCCAGGTCCCCGCAGCCAGTGAGGCCCGCCTCTGATCCCCACTGCTGTTGTCGTCCACATTCAAGTTATTAATCTGCATCATCAGAGAGAAGGAAGTTCCAGGGTCACCAGTTGTTTCTGTGTCCTCACCCTATCTACTCCAGGAAGGCCCCCTAAAACCCTCACCTGTAGTGACAGCCTGACCCACTAGCCAATGGTCACCCTGAGTCCTGGGCTTGTCTTTCACTGTCTTCCAGGCAGGAGTTTCATCTCTGAATCAGGCCAGGAGCAACCCAAGGGTGGGGCCTGAAGCTTCTCCTCTTCCTATGTCCACCACTGGCTCTGCTTGTACCACCCTGGACAAATCACTCAAGTCACTTCACTTCTCTGGGACTCAGCTTCCTTCTCTATAAACTGGATTACTTTCAGGATTTAATGAGATAACCTCTGTGAATGTGCCTAGCCTAAGACCTAACGTATGGTGGCTACTATCAAAATGTAAACTGAATCACATACAGATTGTATACATTATGTGTCCACGTCTCATCTCCCCATTGGTCTGTGGATACTCAGAGGGCAGGAATGATCATATTCACCTTATTATCCCCCACAACCTAGCTGAATACAGGCGGTTTTATATATATAATTTGTTTTGTTTTGTTTAGAACAAATGAACAACCTCAGAGAAGAGAGAGCCCAAAGCAAAGTGGAGCTAGCAGGGATCTCACCTTGCGGGTCCTCTTGCCCCGAATTATAGTCCTTGACTCCAGATTCTGAGCCTGGGAACCATCTGCTGATGTCTGTGCAGCTGCACCATCAGATTCAGAGATACCTGGGTTGGCCTCTATGTCAGCCTGCAAAATGGCCACCTTGGCCTGGTTAACATTCTGGGTCTGGGTATCAGCTGTTGGGGCCTTAATGGTGTCATTCCAAGCCTTGAAAGCTGTCTTAGGCTGAGTGTTGGCCATCTCACCGGCATTGAGAGACTGAGAGAAATTGTAGGTGGCATTTGCTCCCCCCTTAATAGTGGCATTCCGGGCCTTAAAGGCCATCTCGGACTTGTTGGCAGTTAACTCACTGGTGGTTGCTGCCTGGGAAAAATCATAGGCAGCATTTGGGCCCTTAAGGGTGGTATTCTGGGACTTAAAGGCTGCCTTAGGTGGCGTGTTGGGCATCTCCTTGGCATGAAGAGACTGAGAGAAATCATAGGCACCATTTGAGCCTTTTGTGGTGGCATTCTGGGCCTTAAAAGCTGTGTTAGGCCTAGTGGCAGCTGCTAAAACCTGAATATCAACCATCTCACTAGCGGTTGGGGGCTGTGAACTCTGAGGACTAGAATTCTGCCCACTGGCGGCTGCTGTGGCCTGGCTGGTAGGGGGAGCCTCCGAGATCTGGATGGCTTCCATCAGGGTCTGCATAAGCAAGGTGCTGTCTTCTACGGAGGCTTCAGCCTGCAAATACAGGAGGAAAAATTAAATCTCTGCTCCTCTGAAGCGGGAGCGGGAGAGTAGGGGGAGCAACACAGGGGAGGCACAGGTGGGCAATTGTTATTGTTGCAAAAAGAGAAGGGCTGAAGCAGAGATCTAGACGGGCGAAGGGAGGGAGGTGGAGTGGTAACAAAATGTGTTGTAGCGGTGGAGTGGGGCAGGGGCTAAACGAGGGGTGGGGCGGAATGAAGAGTGGGGGTAAAGTGGAATGAAGAGGTGGGGGTGCCGACCCAGGGGTGACGTTAGAGTAGAGCGGTGCGGCGCGCGGTAGGAACTCAGCACGCGAGACGCAGCGAGGGTGCCGCCTCCAGGAGTTGAAGAGAATAAGTGGGCGGGGGGGGGGGGGGTGGGCTCCGCAGGGGGGGGGAATACAGGAGAGAGTGAGTGGAGGCGGGAGGGTGGGGGAGGGGGCGGCAGAATGCTCTACAAGCACCAGGACTATGGAAAAAAACGGTTCCTTACCCAACCCGCATTCTCTGGGCAGACTGCCCTAACTACTAACAGGGTCTCCCCTTTCTCTGAGCAGGGACTGATGGCTGAAAAGGGACGCCCCTCCCCCCCTTCAATAAACCATGGGAATCTGAAAGACGACGGAGTCTAGGCATGAAGAGGGCAAAATCAGGTCCAGGCGTATGGCGGGCAAAGGGGTCCGGGGGGGACCTGTCGGCTAGGGAAATGCTGGGGTGGGGAGTGGAGATCTCACCTGAAAGCCGAGGAGGCCCGCACCACAGTCCATTTTCTGAGCCATGGCTCCTGTCCCTCTGGCAAGAGCAGAGCCTGGGGGGTGTGGGGGAGGAGCTGAGCGTTATACTTCAGAGGGCAAATATGAAGGACCGAATGGGGGGTGGTGGTGTTTAGGGTTTGATTGTGGGGGCAGATGAGGTGCTGAATGTGAAGGGAATGGGCCGGATCGGAGTGGGAAAAGTGAATGAGTGTCCGGATGGCGGTTCTGAATCCCGAGAAGCTGCTGACAGGGAGAACCTTCAAATCGTGGTTCCGAAAGCCGATAAGAGTTCTGAATCCAGGGGGACTGGGTTGGGATTCGCATTTGGGAAATTGAATGGAGGTTTCGAATCAAGAGGAATCGTATAACAGTACAGATCGAGGTCGAGAAATCTGTGGAGATTTTGAACGATGGGAGGGGTTCAGAGAGAGAACAGGGGTTCTGAATAAGGGAGGATCGGGTGAGGGGTGTGAATCGAGGTTTGGGGAGTGGAAGGGGGATCAGAATCCAGGGTAAAGGGATCGGGATGAAAAATGGGGGGCCCGCACCAGGGGGCAAATGCCCTGTCTGGGGGCTAATTCTCACCTTGCCTCAGGCCCCAACCCCAACCCCCTCGTTGCTTCCCTTCTTCACGACTCAGAAGATCAGGATTGCAGTGCTCGGCTCTCAGCAGCCGCACCCTCTCCTTGTCCAGGAGAAAATGCCAGCGCGGCAGCTAGGACGACCCCGCCTCTTCACCTAATATACCACCCACCGCTTCAGATGGTTTTGCGCATGCGCAAGAACTGGCCGACCAAATAAGAGTCCCGTCCGCGTCCCCAACAAAAGCTTCGTCCTGTAGACTGCGGCGCGCATGTGCAGTGGGAGGCAGTCCCGCCCCTTTGCCAACACACCACCCGACCACCAACCAAGTCGACAGTATACAATGGTCCCTCCCCTTGTTCTGTATCCCCTCCCCCAACAGATGCGCTGTACCTCTAAATCCCACCCCTTGCCCCACACACCGGCCCCGTACCTTTTGCGCAGTGCGTCTCTGTTCAATCCCTCCCCTCTCGCGGCCCCTCCTCTCAGGTCGGCATGCATCTCCGCCCCCTTGCCTAGCACCACTTAGGTCGCTATTAAGGAGGTCTCTGTGTGGGGTCTCTAATTGCAACAAGTGTTACGCTCCTCCTAAGCTCATCTACTTTTGGACCAAGGAAAAGGTATGGCCAGAGAGGATATACTATTGAAGGTAGAAAGAGTCCGTGCCTGCCACGTGAATACACGATCCCCCTCCACAGCTCCCACTCATCAACATTAGCTTTTTTCCTGCCCTTTGTGCAGCTGCAGCCATGGACTATTTTGTATGTGGAGGTGAGGGGGAGGGGAGGGGAGGGGAGGGAAGGGTACGGTACAGCTTGTACATCACAGCAGGATCTGTTCCTCTCACAGCAGCCCCGGGCGGTGGATGTCAGCATCTCCATTTTACAGATCAAGATGCCGAGGCAAAGGCACACTGCGTGAACTAGACACAGCCAAAGAGCCAGTAAACAGAAAATGCAAAATGTGAGCCTGGGTATTCCTGACTCCAAAACCCATGTTGCATTAGTGCTGGCCTAGGGACTGGTGGTCCTCCACCCCCTTCAGTTTGAACAACAGTTCCACCCCACCTCTCCTGCCCTGTCAATATCTGTCCCAAATGAGCAAGGTTTGTGTTCTCTGAGACCTAAGCTCATGCTCTGCATCAGGGAGGACACAGGTAGAGGGCCCCTGGCCCCACTCCCTGCCTACTCTACACCGGTCCATCCACATGTGGGAATTGCTCCTTGAGGTCCACTCCCTGCTCCAGCTGTCAGATCTCTTTGCCATGAGTGGCACAAATACGCTGACCATGAGGCCTTCCTGGTGCCCGCTGGAGCAGCCATGACAATCAGGCACTTGTGTGTCTGAACCATGGCAAGCCCTGATTCAGAGTAAATGTTTGCCCGGGTTTCCTTCCAGGGCTGGGCCTCAATTCCTGGGAGGGAGTGCCGGACCAGTCTGTCACTAGCTGTGTGAACCCCCTCAAGTCACACCACTTCTCTGAGCCCAGCTTCTCAATATGCAACATGGGAAGCACAAGTAGCACTTACTGGGGTCCTACCCAAGGACACACATACTGCTGTAAGTCCAGAGACTCAAAAGGGTACGAAACGAAATACAGATGTGAAATGACTCAAACTGAACTGATACTTTCCAAAAACCCAAGGCAGATCTTCGTGCATTTCACATTTGCTCTGGCATCAGCTCCTGCCAGGAGTCTGCGTATGAAAGGAAGCTAATGCTAGGACAGACCGCAGCATTTGGTCCCCAAAGGCCAACATCAATTCTGCCTGGCTGGATGACTTTCCTCATCTGTTGCATAGCAACCTCCCCTGTCAGCTGCCTGTTTTTCCTCAGCACTTCCTCTGTAAAGTGTCTGCAGTGGTACGTGATCAGACTCAGAAAAGGAGGTCTGAAACACCATTTTATATGCTATCTGCTTCCATATCTGTATCTCCAGTCTTGACTTGGCCTATGAATTCTAGATCCATAATCCAACTGCATACCTCACTTTGGCAACTCGATATGTCTCGGTATTTTCAAAATTAACAGGTCCCAAACTGATTCTTTTGTGTATATCCCCTTGCTCATCAACACTGTGTTTCTCTTTTAGTCATGCCCTTCTCTTTCCATTAGAATAAAAATGGATTTTTGTTTGTTTTATTCATTGCTACAACCCCAGCACCTAGAATGATGCCTGGCATATTTTATATGCTCAAAAAATATTTGTTTAATGAATTAATGAATCCCACCATCCCACCCTGTTGCTCAAGCAAGAAACCTGAAAGGTATTCTTTTTTCTTTCCTGTGATGAATTCACTTACTTTTCCTCATTATACAAATAATGCATATTCATCATTAAAAATTCAAACATTACCTACATATTTTAATGTGTGTGTGTGTGTGTGTAAGATTCACCCTGAGCTAACATCTCTTCCTCTTTTTGCTTGAGGAAGACTGTTGCTGAGCTAACATCTGTGCCAATCTTCCTCCATTTTATGTGGAATGCTGCCACAGCACAGCCTGGCAAGCGGTGCTAGGTCTGCGCCTGGGATCCGAACCTGCGAACCCCAAGCCACCAAAACAGAGCATGCAAACTTAACCACTATGCCACTGGGCCTGCCGCATTACCCAAATATTTTAGAAATTAAATAAACATCATTCTAAATCTTACCACCTTGAGATAACTGCTATTAAGATTTTGATACTACCTTTTCATATCACATTTTGTACATATATATTCTTATATAAATGGGATATTATATATGCCATAAATATTTTAAATTGCATTCTTTTGCTTACTGCCTCCCACTCCTTTCTTTCACTTGAACCATCTTCCCGACATGCATTTTTAACAACCATTTTTATACCCGTCCATGTTCAAAAAGTCATGTGTTTTCTATTGTATTACAACATTAACATCATATTATACACACTTGAATGTGTCTGATTTCTTAGCTAATGCTATCTATCTCTGATTCATTCTTTTACACTACTGTATAGTATTCCATGGTAGAGATGTATCATAATGTATTCAACCACTTCCCCACTGATGGTCATTCACTTTTGGGTTTTTGCATATCCATGGACTACATATTTATATGGTAATGGATCTATTAGATCTCTTTTGTAAAGTACTTGTGCAAGTCTTTTACGTATTTTTCTTGTGTTGTCTGTCTGTCTTATTGAATTTTAGGACTTCTTTATACAGTCCTACAGATGCTTCTTGAAAATTCTTAGGGATAGATGTATTTCAATTTTTTTTCAAGTTTTAGTAAGGTAATACAGTGTGTATATTCTATATTACGCAATAGTTCCAACTGCAAAAGCCCCAAAGGCCAGATTTTCACTTTTTCACATTCCTTTAGCAATTAGGAGAAGATTTACCCGTGTGGCAGGGTCCTGAAGACTACCCTTCAGTTCAATGATTCGCTAGCAGGATTCACAGAACTCAGAAAAGGTGTTATGCTCATGGCTATGGTTTATTACAGTGAAAGGATACTGACTTAAATCAGCAAAGCTAAAAGGCGCATAGGACGGAGTCCAGGAGAGACCAGGCCTGAGCTTTCAGTTGTCCTCTCTCAGTGGAGCTGTACAGCCAGTGCTTAATTTTCCCAGCAAGATGTGTGACAACCAGGGAAGCTTGCCCGAGCCTTGGTTCCCCAGGATTTTACTGGGGGTCAGGTCAGGTAGACATGGAACATCTGCATGGCTGACCTTAGTTACTCGGTCTCCAGCCTGTGCAGAGGTCAAACTAATACTACAAGACCCTAGGCCCCCACTAGATATCACACTATTAACATAAAGTGGTGTAACACAAAGCCCCAGGTGAACAAAGACAGAATATTCTAAGGTCTGGGAGGTTATCTCCCAAGAGCTTGTCAAGAACTGGACCTTTCTTTGGGATGCACAGGTTTTTGGAACGCACAGGGTTGAACATCCCAGACCTGCCAAGTCAACTCTTTTACTGCACAAACAGTCACAACTCCAACTTAACACTTGGTCTGAAAGGAGTGATTCAAATATGCAATAATGGAACTCAATGCCATATCTGTGGTAGTGAGAGGAGCAGCCACAAGAAAATCCAGTTTCTAGGACTAGCATTATTGGTAGCAGGGCCAAGGGCAGCAGCCAGTATCCAGTGTTCAGTGGTGGCAGTAATGGTATCTAACCAGCTAATAATGGCATAATTCTTGAAATACAGCTGGGCCTGCTCCTCTTAGCAAATTATTTTATAAATTCTACTACTTAAAAAAATTTGAAACCTTTTTATTTTGAAATAATTATAGATACACAGGAAATTACAAAGATAGTACAGAGAAGTCCTATGTTACCCCTTTAGCTGCTTCCCTCAATAAGTACATCTATATAACTATAATGTAATATAAAAACCAAGAAATTGACATTGGGATGACAAAGGTGTATAGTTCTATGGCACTTTATCACATGTGGAAGTTGCTATAGTAATCACCAGAGCAACCAAAATACAGAACTACTCCACCATCACAAAGATTTCCCTGTACTACCCTTTTATAGTCACACTCATCTCCTTTCCCTCCACTGTCCCTAACCCTTGGCAGCCATTAATGTGTTCTCCATCTCTATAATTTCAACATTTCAAGAAGGTTATAAAATTGGAACCATACAATATGTAACATTTCGAGTGACTTTTTTTTTTAACTCAGCATAATGCTTGTGAGATACACCCAAGTCATTGTGTGTGGCAATGGTTTATTCCTTTTTTATTGCTAAGTATTATTCTGTGGTATAGATGTGCCACAGTTGGTTTAACCATTCACCCACTGAAGGACATCTGGATGGTTTCCAGTTTGGGGTTATTAGGAATAAAGCAACTATAAACATTTGTGTAAATTTCTGCCTGTGAACCTAAGTTCTCATTTCTCTGGGATAAATGCACAAGAGTGCAATTGCTGGGTTGTATAAGAGCATGCTAGTTTTATAAAAAACTGCCAAATTTTCCCAGAGTGGCTGTATCGTTTCTCCCACTTTGAAGCTTTTTTTTTCATCTTAACAGAGTCACAATGCAAAATTTTGAGGAAGTCCAATTTATTGACTTGTTTCCTTTTACAGATTGTGTTTTTTGTGCCATTTCTAAGAACTCTTCAACAAGCCCTAGGACCTGAGGATTTTATTCTATGTTATATTCTAAAAGTTTTAAAGTTTTAACTTTTATATGGAAGTCTATCCTCTATTTCAATTTCAATTTTGAATGAGATGTGAGGTTTAGGTCGAGGTTCATTTGGGAGGACGAGAGGCAGAGCTATGGATATCCATCAGATCATTCCAGCACAAATTGTTTAAAAGACAATCCTTCTATTTAATTATTTTTGCACCTTTATCAAAAATCAGTTGGTTGTACCTGTGTGAGGCTATTTCTAAGTTCTCTATTCTATTACATTGATCTATGTGTCTGTTCATCCACCAATACCACAGTCTTGATTACTGTAGCTATACAATAGTCTTCAAACTGGGTAGAATTTTATTCTTTTTCAGAATTATTTTAACTACTATTCTAGTTCTTTTGTTTTTCCATATATTTTGGAATAATCTATATCTAGAAAACATCTTGCTCTGATTTGTGTGTGTGTGTGTGAGGAAGATTGGCCCTGAGCTAACATCTGTTGCCAATCTTCCTCTTTTTTTTTTCCCTCCCCAAAGCCCCAGTACATAGTTGTATATCCTAGTTGTAGGTCATTCTAGTTCTACTATGTGGGATGCCACCACAGCATGGCTTGATGAGCAGTGTGTAGGTCCACGCCCAGGTTCTGAATCAGTGAACCCTAGGCCACCGAAGCGGAGTACACAAACTTAACCACTAGGCCACCGGGATGGCCCCTTGCTGTGATTTTGACAGCAACTGCATTCAACCTGCATGTCAATTTGGGGAGAATTAATATCTTTTTTATGTTGATTCTTCTAATCCATGAATATAATATGTCTCTCTTTTTATTTTGATCATCTTTGATTTCTTCATCAGAGATTTGTGTATTCTGCTGTTGTTGGGTAGAGTGTTCTATAAATATCAATTAGATGCTGTCAGTTGATGATGTCGAGTTCTTCTATATCCTTGCTGGTTTTCTCTCTAGTTGTTCTATCCATTGTTGAGGAATGAGTGTTGAAGTCTCCAACTATAAATGTAAATTTGTCTATATGTACTGTCATTTCTATCAGTTTTTCTTTCAGATATTTTGCATTCTCTGCTGTTTGCTGTATACACATTTAGGATTGCTGTGTCTTCTTGGTAAATCAATCCTTTGTCTCCCTCTGTCCATGGTAAATGTCTTTGCTCTGAAGTCTATATTGTTGTTAATAACACCCACTCTTGCTTTCTTTTGATTACTATTTGCATGGTATATATTTTAACATTCTTTTACTTTCAACCTACTTTTATTATTATATATGAACTGAGTTTCTTGTACACAGTATATAATTGGGTAATGTTTGTTTATTCACTCTGTCAATCTCTGCCTTTTAATTGATGTATTTAGACCATTTACATAGAATTTAATTGTTGATATATTAGGGCTTGGGCCTGCCTTTTTATTTTTTGTTTTATGTTTTTCTTTCTTTTTCATTTCTCTGTTTTCTTTTTCTTGCTTTCCTGTGAGTTAAACCTGTTTATAGAATTCTGCTATGATCTGAATGTTTGTGTCCCTCCAAAATGTATATGTTGAAATCCTAACCCACAAAGACAACAGTATTTGGGAGGCAGGCCTTTGAGAGGTGCTTAGGTTATGGGGGTAGAGCCCTTAGGAATGGGATTAGTGCCTTAAAAGCTCTAGAGAGATCTCTAGCCCCTTCTACCACATGAAGACACAGTGAATCAGGAAGAGAGCTCTCTGAATCAGGAAGAAGCCTCTTACCAAATGCAACCATGTTGGTGCCTTGATCTTGGACTTCTCAGACTCCAGAACCATGAGAAATAAATTTCTGTTGTTTATAAGCTACCCAGTCTGTGCTATTTTGTTATAGCAGCCCAAATCGACTAAGACAAATTCTATTTTGATTTATCTATAATGTTTTTGAGTGTAGACCTTTGAATAGCCTTTTGTAGTGGGTGCTATAGGTATCACATTATATATATGTAATGTATCACAGTTAACATTTTACCAGTTTAGTGAAGTATAGAAACCTTACCTCTGTTTACATGCTTTTACCATCACTTATAATTTCTATATTAAATTTACATATATAATTGTCTTAAATATTTCCTCTACATACATTGAGAACTACAGACAGTGTTATAATTCTTGCTTCAATCATCAAACATAATTTAGAGAACTCAAAAGGAAAAGGAAAGTCTGTTACATTTACCCATATTTTACTCTTTTTGTTGTTCTTACTGATAGTCTAAGATTCTTTGATTTCTCATTTCCTTTCTTTCTCGAGAACTTTCTTTAGCTATACTTTTAGGATAGGTAGGCTGGTGACAAGTTCTCCTAGTTTTCCTTCTTTGGAAAATATCTTGATTTCCTCTCCATTACTGAAGAATGTTTTCATTGGTTATATAATTCCAAGTTGGCTGTTCTTTTCTTGCAGCACATGAAAAATGTCATGGCTTCATGGTTTCTAATGACAAATCTGCTGTCACCAATTTGGTGTTCTCCTATAGGTAAAGTGTCATTTCTCTCTCTGGTGGCTTTCAAGGTTTTTAATTCTGTCTTTAGCTTTCAAAATTTTGAAAATGAAGTGTCTTGGTGTGAATTTGACAGTATTCTGTTCGGAGTTTGCTCAGCTCCTTGAAATGTATGGGATTATGCTTTTTTCCAAATTTGGTAAATTTTCAGCCACTTTTTTAGCCTTTCTTCTTTCTCTTTTCTTCTGTGACTATGATGACACCTATGTTAAATCTTTTGTACTGGTCCAACAAGTGCCTGAGGCTCTCTTATTTTTTGTCTTGTCCAGTCTATGTTTTCTATGTTGGTCAGATTGGATCATTTCTATTGTTCCATCTTCGAGTTTACTGCTTCATTTTTCTGTCATCTTATTCTGCTGTTGAACTCATCCATTGAAGGTTTTTTTTAAGTTCAGTTATTAGATTTTTCAGTTCTTAAATTTCTTTTTGATTTTTCTTTATATCTTATATTTCTTTAGAGATTTTCTATTTCTTTGTTGAGACTTTCTATTTTTCCATTTGTTCTAAGAATGCTCACAATTGCTCACCGAAACATTTTTATGATGGCTGTTTAAAAAATCCTTGTTAGATGATTCTAATATCTGTGTCATCTTGGTGTTGGTGTGCGTTAACTGTCTTTTCTCATTCAAGTGGTGATTATCATAGTTCTTGATATGACAAGTGACTTTCAATTGAATCCTGGATATTTTGAATATTATGTTATGAGGATCTGAAGCTTACTTAAATTTTCTATTTTATCACATGTGGGTAGAAGTCCGCATTCCCACTCAGTCTCCATTGACAACTGGGAGAGAGAAGCTCCTTGTTACGGAGGGCTAAGTGAGAGTTCCAGCTCCGTATTAAGCTTTTACTGATACCACCCTGACTGGGAGTGACCTGGGTGCTTAATTATATGAGGACTGTGTATCACCGTTAGTGCTGAGTGGTGATAAAAATCTTGACTCTCCACTAAGCCTTCTTTTGACAGGACCCCAATGGTTAGGAGGAGGAGCATCTCATTATCATACATTAGGAATGGAGATCCAGGCTCCCCATATGGTCTCTGACATTGTGGGGATTGGGTTGTTGCCACACTCCATTCACCCTTCTCTGACACTCTGTCAGGAGACTGGAAACCTCATTACAGCCTGGAAAGGCTGGAACTGCAGGGTCTCTAGCTGATTTTTCCCGGTATGGGTGGGGCCACAGTCTGTCCTCTGGGATTTAGCTAGAATAGAGAAGTTATTGTCTAATAATTTTTTTTGTATTGCTATGCTGTCTTTGGTTTTTGGACATAGAGCAGACTTATGTTGGGGCTTTTATTTTGGTCTGTGCCTTTTGGCGTTTTCAGTTTGCCAGCTCCTCTAGCATATGGTCTGGGATATCCGTGGCAAAAACAAAACCTAGAGAACTCACCACCATGTTGTTGCTTGGGCTCCAAGTTCCCTACAGAATATGTCATCTTATCTCCAACTTTCAGGGTCTTCTCATGTCTAGTTTATATATAATGCCCAGGATGAATATGGAAAAGTACATCTATACCATTTACCCTTCCTGCTGGAAGCAGAAGTAAAAATTACAACTATTTGGATTTCTAATGTACAATCAGACTATAAGAAAAAGAAATAATTTAATCACTTGTTTTATAAGACATATAGCACTTATGTTGTCTTATATGATTTCCTGAAACATCAAGAACAATATTGGGTAATAATCTCAATAAGTAACATCTCTTTCATTTTCCTGAAATGACCTTACCATTTTACCATTTAGAATGCTGCTATTTTATAAGTAGGTTTTGAAAATCATATTTAGTTTATTTCTCTTTCTATTTTACCTAGAGTTATTCATAATGTCTCTCTCTCCCTTATTCTCAAATCTAATTCATCACATATTCCTGTTGATTCTACCATTTTAAGTACACTTGATTTCATTCTATTCTCTCACTTTTTATCACCTTGTTAGAAGGGAGCATGAAAAGAGGGAGAAATGGAGAGAGAAAAATCAACAAGAGAAGGGTTGAAGTAGAAGAGAAGGAGGAAGTAAAGAAGAAAGAAGAAAATAGGGATAAGAGAAAGGATGAAGAAAATAGCAGTTGCAAGTAAAGGGAATTATTACGATAAGGAGAAATAAGAGAGTGGAGAAAGAATAGATACTAAGTTGATACAGAAAAAGCCGGAGAAAAGTGAATAAGGAAGAAGAATGCAGAAGGGAGAAGAGATGTAGGATAGAAGAGTGTGAGAGAGAAGTGGAAAGAGATAGAGAGTTTAAGGAGTGATGAAGAAAAAGAGGAAGGAGGGAAGAGAGGAAATAACAGGGAGAAAAGAGAAGTGTTTGAAGTAAGAAGGACAGGAACAGGAAGGAATGATGTGGACTCACACCTTACTAATAGGAGATTTCATTCTGCAGAGAGGAGAATGTTGAATGTTAGAAGTTCCTGCTTTTTTCTCCTCAAATCTCCAGCTCCCTTTACATTTGGTATCCATCAAAATGCCAGAGGTCATTTCTCACATGATGTTGCTCTTGCCCCTTTGGTTTTCAACTAGTAAGAGTCGTATGCCCCACGTTTTGCATAGATAAACTTTGGGGGGATACTCAGCACTTATCACATACTTTTTGCTGCTAGTTGTTCCTTAGGTATGGATATTATCTGACAAATTTAGGTATGCAGGAAATGTAAGTTTTCTTTTTTCTGCAATTCAACTTACATTCTAGGTCGAGTTCCCAATCTATTGAGTGGTTGAAACTCAGTCTCTAGCAGTATGGAGTTCCCCTCATCCTTTTGTTTAGAATTGTGTCTAAGTTATGAGACACATAACTTTGTATCAAAACATCAGGATGGGTAATGTCTGTTGAGTATCATATATCCATGCTGACATTCATGTCATATCTGGTTCACTAATGTCTCTCCAAGCAGGTAGCTGTTGAGCTGAGCCTCATTCTATCCCAAAGCCCCGTTGGGGTCTGACTCTCTCTGAGGGTGTCATACATCATTCACATACATGGGAAATATTCTGCTGCTCCTATCATACGCTGGGGCCTGGTCATCTCTGTGAGGCTGTCTTTGCCGATCATATTTTTCTTATACTCCCATGATACCCCGAGCTGAGGGAAACTATGTGAAGAGGCGTAAGACTCAGAATGCCTGCAGACACCACATAGCCGTTTCTATTTTGTTGTCTTGTCTGCTCCTGGCCTTACCCAGGAAGTGAGGTACATGCCACATTGCTAGAGGATCTTATAAACCTATCTGGGGTTTCTTCCCATCCTTGGAATATAGGGCTTAGGTTTCTCTTTTTGTTAGGAACCCACAATATCTACTGACTCCTTGCTTCCCTTCTGCTTTTCTTCTCAACAGAATCAATGTGTGGCTGGAGGCAAAGCCTTCAAAAAGAAGCACTAACAACAACAAAAAGCTGGACAAACTAAAAATGAATGACTTTTCTTGGACCCAACAGAGAAATGAGATTTCAGAGCAAATTATCATCCTGAAATCTTGAGGGACAGGCAAATCCAGAGTCACAGATGAGATCTGCTTTCCTGAATCACAAGCCACTAGAGCCATAAACTTGTAGAAACACCTAAAAAATAATTTTGACAAATTGCTGGAGGCTGAGTGTGGACTAGAGTGAGAGTGAGAAACTCCCAGGAATGGTAGTCTTGTGGGGAGGCACACTTTTGTGGGCTTTACTTCCAGGAATGTCACCAGGTTCTCACAGTGAAGATCCAAGAAAGACATCCTTGTGGCCCTCGCAGGAAGGGAAGCGTCCTTGTGAACATCCTCGTGAAATATACCCAGAGCATTCTCCATAAGAAAGACTCACTTTCCAGGAGGAAAGACTACCAGAGCCTTGGACCAGAACCACGGAGGAAGGACATTGTCACTCCAGCTCCTTCTAGCATTCTTTTTTCATCTAAGGTGGGGGCAGGTAGAGGGTGACTATGCGAGAAGAAGTACCTGTAAAAGTCACAGGCCAGAGTCACAGGCTCACTAAAACACTGAGATTTAACTGAAGTATTACAAAACACTCCCTTTCCCCCATATCACACCACTACATCAACAGGAGGCTCGAGGATAGTAACAGTGGTTTATAACTGAATAAACTGCAAGACAAAGACTCTCTAAGGAAGAGTGCTTAAAGAAGTTCAAAGTCAAGAGAGGAAACAAAATCAAGGACATTAGAGGAATATAAAGCCTCTGGCACCTATTGCCGAAGGAAACTTTAAACAAAGCCCAACTCCTAGCAAGATTAACATAAGTTTTCATACTAGAGACCTATCTATCTCAGTTCCTATTACCCAATACAACGCGTCCAGCTTTCAACAAAAAATTACGAGGCACATCAAAAGGTAAGCAGAAAAAGTCTGAAGAGACAAAGTAAGCATCAGACTCACATATGACAGAGCTGTTGAAATTATCAGACAGGGAACTTATACTATAATTAATATGTTAAAGGCTCTCATTAAAAAAGCAAACATGCAAGAACAGATGGGTAATGTAAGCAGAGAGATGGGAATTCTAAGAAAGAATCAAAAGAAAATGCTAGAAATAAAAACAAGTCATAACAGAAATACAGAAGGCCTTTGATGGACTCATTAGTAGACTGGACATGGCAGAAGAAAGAATCTGTGAGCTTGAAGACAGGTCGAAAGATACTGCGCAAACTGAAGTATAAACAGGAAAAGGAATAAAACCACCAGAACATTCAAGAACTGTGGGACAATTTCAAAAGATGCAACATACGCTTAACTGGAACACCAGAAAGAGAAGAAAGAGAGAACGGAATAGAGGCAACATTGCAAATAATAATGGCTAAGATTTTTCCAAAATTAATGAAGACAACAAATCACAGATCCGGGAAGCTCAGAGAATACCAAACAGGTAAATACTAAAAAATTTACAATGAAGGACATCATATTGAAACTGCAGAAAACCAAAGACAAACAGAAAATCTAGAAAGGAGCCAAAGGAAAAAAATATCTCACTTATAGTAGAATAAGGATAAGAATTACAGAAGATTTCTCCTCAGAAACCTTGGAAACAAGAACAGTGGAGCAAAATATTTAAAACGTTAAAAGAAAAAACCCACTAACCTAGATTTCTGTATCTAGAAAAGTAGCCTTTAAAAGTGAAGAAGAAATACAGACTTTCTCAGACAAAGAAACACCGAAGGAATTCATCGCCAGTAATCCGCCCTACAAGAAGTGTTAAAAGATTCTCTTCAGGTAGAAGAAAAATGATATGGGGCATAAACTTATAAAGACAGGAAGAGCATTAGAGAAAGAATAAATGAAGCTTTCTTTCAAAGGGGAAATCAAGACTGTAATTGTAGGTATTTTGAGATGCATTAATCAAAGGAAATTTATGTATACGTTTTTCCCTTGTTAACTGACTACATGCAATTCACAAGAAATATCTCAGACATAAACATATGGCAAGAATAAAAATGAAAAGATGGAACAAGTTATGGCACACAATTAATAAACAAAAGAAGATGTATTAATATCAGACCTAGTACTTTAAGGCAAAACATTATTTTAGACAAAAATTTCAGTGCATAAATGTAAATAAGACAACATAGAAATCATAATTTTGTGTAGATGTGCAAGAAGAAATAATAAAATCAAAATCACAGCATGAGATTATACTACTACTTTCTAAGTGAATGACAGAACATTCAAATGAAACAATAGGTCCTTCTTGAAACTCCTACATGGATAATATACATTGAGGCTCAGAGATAAAACATTATGGTGCTTCAAAATGAGCACTACAGAATTCTTAAATCCCTCTTCCATGTTTTTTGGACCGAAGCTAACTTGATTTTATCTTTTATTTACATATGTCTAAGAATTTTAAAAGAAATTTTAAAGTATGCCTAATAGGTGCTACATATTGTGATAAGTGCTGGGGAAATAACGATGAGCAAAAACACAACGTATTACCTGCTTTCAAAGACTAATGGATCTCAGTCTACTGTAAACAAAACTGAATCCAGTCAGACTTGCACAATTTTAAGAAATTTTACTGAGTTTTTGATGCCAATTTGCATCATGAGACCATCAAACTGACGTCTCAAGACTACATCAAATGATTTTGGCATAAACTTAAATAGATTACACCTTCCTTCATACTGTACAATCCCCTTCCAGTTAATTCCTCACTCCCATCACCACAGCACCT
Source organism: Equus przewalskii (assembly GCF_037783145.1). Lineage (NCBI taxonomy): Eukaryota > Metazoa > Chordata > Mammalia > Perissodactyla > Equidae > Equus > Equus przewalskii. The sequence goes on along the minus strand of NC_091863.1, from coordinate 42,123,742 downwards.
AACATTCCATCAATAAGTAGAAGGTTATCAGAAGAGACAAGAGGAGGAAGCCTGCAAGTAGCACTGCCAAGCACAGTTTGAGGATGTTTGTTTGCTATCTCATCAGATGCTCTTACGATATGGGTTCTTAGTATCTTGTGACATAGAAGCCCTCTGTCATTTGCACTGGGAAATCCAGAGGTACATCCAAGTGTTCTCAGAAACCTGGGATATGCTTTAGCTCCATATGTGTCCTCGGTGTTCAGCATCAATATAAAACTTATAAACCACCTAATTTGACAACCATGAAGCATTAACAACTATAACATATATGGAGCTGGACTTAGACAAGTGATCACATGCTTTAGCTTATGGCATTTCCTGTTTTCATTTTATGAAACGGTCTATACTGGGAAATGGTCTATACCAACTTCAGCATCACACACATACCCACAGGCACCATGGTAATTAATACACTCCATCTGAGACTATTTTTAGCACATAATGTTACATCACAATTATTTTGACATAACATTTTCCATGACATTAAGAAGCCTTTGCAAATTTCTTTATAACTATGTAATATTCCATGATATAAATTTACCTACTCGACTAATGAACAAAAGTGTTGTTTCCATTTATTTTTGTTCATTAGATTATCATTGTGGTGATTTTTTTCCCCACATTATCTCCAATTAATTCCTTACGGTACATTATTAGAAATGGAATTACTAGGTCAAAGGGGTATGAACATTATTCAATAATACAAAAATGCTTTCCAGAAAGACTTTTATCAGTGTTAGTAATGTAGAAGAGTTCTCATGTACCCTTGATAATATTGAGCATTTGCTTTAAAAATATCTTCCCCAGGGGCTGGCCCCGTGGCCGAGTGGTTGAGTTCGCGCGCTCCGTTGCAGGCGGCCCAGTGTTTCGTCAGTTCGAATCCTGGGCGCGGACATGGCACTGCTCATCAGATCACGCTGAGGCAGCGTCCCACATGCCACAACTAGAAGAACCCACAACGAAGAATACACAACTATGTACAGGGGGGCTTTGGGGAGAAAAAGGAAAAAATAAAATCTTTAAAAAAAAAATCTTTCCCAATTTGATAGACAAAATGATATTTAATTGATTTAAGTTGTATTTCTTTTATGATTAATGAAGGGTAACACACTTTCTGTGTTTATTAGTCATCTGTACTTCTTCTGTGAGAGTTCTTTAAATATTAAGGATATTAACCTCATGTCTATCTAACATTGTCGCAAATGTATTTTTTAGTTTGAGCTTGCCTCAGCTTTGTTTACGAATTCTTTTAAAGACTGGCACCTGAGCTAACATCTGTTGTCAATCTCCTTTTATTTATTTCTTTATTGTTTGCTGCTTCTTCTCCCCAAAGCCCCCCAGTACATAGTTGTATACTCTAGTTGTAGGTCCTTCTGGCTGTGCTATGTGGGATGCTGCCTCAGCATGGCTGGAGGAGCAGTGCCATGTCCGTGCCCAGGATCCGAACCAGTGAAACCCAGGGCCGCCGAAGCAGAGCGCGTGAACTTAACCACTCAGCCATGGGGCCGGACCCTATGAATTCTTGATCTAGGAAAAAATGTAAACCATTACTTTGTTTTCCATTGTCATTTCCTCCATTTTTATTTTTAATACCAGGGATGTCCTTCCCTATCCAAAAGTCAAATAAACTCAGAATTTCAGTTAAAACCACATAGCTGAAAAAAACCGGATGCCAAATAGCCCCATATTCTAAAGAGAACCACCAAGGAGTTCTGAACACAATCCTATAGAGTTTATGCAGGGACAGCAGACTAGTCATGCTAGTTTTTTATTTATTTTACTTATTTTATTCCTTCTCAGCCCAAATGTACTTAGAGACTAGAGAGAATCAGAGAAGAATTTACAGTGTTATGAGTCCTTGGCTTGGGAAAGAGTGTTTTCCCCTCCTTTGAGGAAGAGGGACATGCGACGCCCTTGCCAAAGCCGTGTGAGGAAGGAGCCAAAGAATCACTTATAGAGACTGGGGAAGTCTGCATGGGATAAGAACAGAAGGAAGTATTTGATCACATTTTGGATATTCAACATTTTCTCTCCAAATTGAAATTTCTGAAGATTACTCAAGTTTGACTTGCTCCTCAAGGCTTTTCTACATTGACTGCATTCCTTCCTATGGCTTCTCTTCACTATGTATTCAACTACACTGAATAACATTCGAACTCCAGTTGAAGGATCACTCATGATCACTACATTCATAGGGTTTATCTCTGCTGATGAATTTTCTGATGTTAACAACATTTGAAGCCTGGCTAAAAGTTCTTCAATGCTCTTTACGTATATTGTAATCATGAGCTTCTTTGTGACTTATGATCTCTGAAATTGGGCTGAAGCTGTGATCACATGACCTACACCATGGGCTGCCTATCCCATGTATGGGTTCATCCTCATGTCGGACAGTGTCTGAGATTAAAGCACAGTTACTCTAATACTTGCTATAGTCTTGGAAGCTCCCTGCCTGGAAGCCACTCCTGTGAGAATCTATCCCAAACCTTAAACATTTATCCTTTGAAGGGAGGTTAATCTGCTTCTTTAACTTGTCTTTTATACTCAGAAGTTTCTTAAATTCGGAGTCATCAAGAATTACCCTTGAGGCCAGCCCTGCGGCTCAGTGGTTAAATTCGCATGCTTTGCTTAGGTGGCCCAGTGTTCAGATCCTGGGCGTGGACCTACACACTTCCCAACCCACCATGCTGTAGTGGCATCCCACACAGAAGAACTAGAAGGAGTTACAACTAGGATATACAACTATGTACTGGAGCTTTGGGGAGGAAAAAAAGAGGAAGATTGGCAACAGATGTTAGCTCAGGGCCAATCTTCCTCACAAAAAAAAAGAAAAAAGGAGTTACCCTTGGAATATGTGGCCACATTCTATGTGATTCAAATTATTTCTCAAATCCATAATTCTGAATACATTTCTTGTTCTTGTTTAAGCTCTTTCTCTTCACTTCATAACAAAAATTAAAAAAATACATCTGTCACTTACACCTGATACTTGGCAGTAGTAAGGGAACCAACCAACTCAAAGGAGAAGAGAGACGGAGAGAAAAGGAAAGGAAAAGAAAGAATTATCTAAAAAGTCTCCACCATACAGCTTCCTAAGAGGCAAGCCAGGGACTGGATTTACTCTACAACCTGACAATAACACTAAAAAGGGGGGACAAAAATATGAAATAATTGTTTTCAAGATAACTGGACATCAGACAATGAAAAACAGTGATCCCTGAGAGATAGGGGAAAAATTAGGTGAGCCTTTACAACTTGGAAGAGTTTCCAGTTCATGGTGCAACGAGGGAGAATGCGGCCAGAACCCAGAGGATTTTCTTAGTTACGGTGACAGAGAAGAGATCAGAAAGACCAAGGTGGCTAGAGTTCAGAGAACAGAATACCAAAAAGGAGACAACTGCACTTAGGGAGAACTCTGGAGATCTCTGAAGGATTGCCATAAAGTATTCAGCAGAGTACTGATCAGTGAATGCATACAAGGAAATTACCCAAGGCTGGGGAAAGAACCACCTGAAAAGACTAGAGGGAACGAGTGTCAGAAGTTCAAACTGGTCTGGGGATCATGCCCATTTCCACCAACCAGAGCAGAAAAACTCATAATTCACGAGACACAGGGTATTCAGATGGGCCTTGCCTTAGTAGTCTGGGGTAAGTAGCTTTATGCAAAACACTGCTGTGATCCACCCTAACAAATTTTGAAGGCAAGACTCAAAGAAAATTTAACTGCTTCCAAATGACTGCATCTCATAATAAAGCTTAAGAAGATATTATTTAATAATACAAAAATATTTAGCACTAAAAGGTAAACACTTATGAAAATTTTCCCAAAAGGTAAAGTTCATAATGCCTGGCATCCAATAAAAAACAACCAGGCATGTGAAGAAGCAAAAACAATGTGACCCATCATGAGGAGAAAAATCAACCAATTCATACCGACCCAGTAATTACAAAGATGTTATATTTAGCAGACAAGTACATTTTAAAAAGTTGTTATAACTGTGTTCCATATGCCCCAAAAGCCAAAAAAAGAATGATCACATTAAGTAGAGAAATGAGATATATTTAATAAGGTGCAAATCATACATCTAGTGATAGAGACCATAATATTTGAAAACTACACTGGATGGAATTAAATGATAAAGGTTAGTGAACTTGAAGACATACAATAGCAAATATTCTAAATAAAATAAATTTTAAAAACAGAGCCTCAGTGCCTTTGCTCATGCTGTTTCCTCTTCTGGGAACACTTTTCCCCCATCCCAATCATCCATCCATCCTTCAATCAGTGAATTCTGAATCCGCCTTCTGGTCTCAGCTCAATCACCACTTCCCCCTTCCTTGACCTTCCTGAGGAGGTCAAACCCTCTTTAAACTTTTTCATAGAACCACGTACTTTCCCTCCACAGCACTTGTTGCAGTGTCAACTTCACAAATATTTGGGTCTGTGATTAATGTCTGTCTTCTTCACAAGACAGTAAGCTCCATGAGGACAGAGAAAACGCGTCTATTTTTGCTTACCATGATATCCCCAGCATCTCAAACTGCACCAGTCATACAGTACCCCTGCACCCTGAATCCTGTCTCTATCTGTCACCTTTGGGATTTTGATCTATTAATTACACCCTCTCTTCCATATCTTCAACCTCTCCTCCTCTGCTACCTGTATCCTATCCAATATTCTTTCTTCCTTACTAAATAAACCTTGATTTTTATTATGGGTGACAATGATCCCAGCTGTAAGCTTACATTTCCCAGACACCCTTGCAGATAGTGGTGGCCACATGTCACATTTCTGAGCAAAGGATGTAGGTGGAAACCGTTATGTAGAACTTTTGGGAAAGTTCTGTATAAAGGAGACTAGTTCTATTGATAAGGTATTTTGCCCTTTCCCCTTCCTCATCTTCCTACCTGGAACATAGAAATGATGGCTAGAGTTGCAGCAGGCATACTGCAACTACTCATAGCACCTGGAAGATAGGAGACACATGCTAAGGATTGTGGAACAATATATATATATATACATATGAGGGGCCTGAGACATTGATGAAATTGTGGAGGTCCTGGACTTCATACCACTGGATTTGTTTTCATAAGATAAAGATATCCTCTAATCATTTTAAGCACCTCATTTTCAGATCTGTTACTCATATCCAAATGCAATTCCAAATGTCCAACACAAAGCACAAAATCCCTCTCTCTCTCTGTCTCACACACACACTATCTCCTTCTGTAACACACTATCTCATTCACAAATGATTCCCTCTACGACTTAAAGATATGTCTTATAGATAATAATATGACTTATAGATATAATAACTATGATTTATGACATACAATCTCTACACACTGTCTCATTTCTCCACACTATCCAACTAACATGCACACCGTCTCTATTATTCCCATTTCTGCCCATCTACTGCCCTATCGTAAACTATAATACACACAATGTCCATACGGTACCATGACATCCACTGTCAATACAACTAGCTGTAATCAACCCCTATTATCACCCACACCATCTCCATCACTCACAGACACATCTACAATTACTCAATCCCTACACTATCACAGTGTCTAACCACACCCACTATTATATGTACAGTCCACATCCCCACCATAAAACCTTCATCATCCTCCAAAACTCCTTTTCCATATGTTCACACCATCCCCATATCATACACACTCACAACCAATATCCACATCACCTCCACTCTCACACACATGCTTTTCCCATTCCTCATCAACACTCAGAAACTCTTTGTATTTTCCCATCATACACTTTATTCAACAACCCCACTCAGATACTCCTGATTTCCATACTCCAAATCATCATGCACTTTTCCATTCTCCGTTATCACACGTGCTCACTGTACCTACCTGCCCCCACAAATAGACACATTTCTCATTTCCTTCAGCATCACACACACACAAACACACTAACTCTATCACTGCCACCATTTACCTATCTTCTACCATCACATTACACTTTCCTCATTCCACCCACTATCTATATCCTCCTATTATTACTCAAAATGCCCCATCTACATTTTCACACACATGATGATCCCAGTGTCTCGTTATCGTTGTGTCCTTTCCCACTATTATCTCTCCCTTCCCACTCTCTCACACAACCATACACATGCACATGCACAATTCTCATCTTCCACAGTATGAAATACACGTTGTCCATAGCTACCATTATAACATACATTCTGACCTTGTCCTTTCACTATCATTTGCATTGCTCCTGCCTTCATTTTCAGAGTGATTTCCTACCATCCTCCACCATTACTCACACTGTCCCTATTGTCACCATTATCACACATACCTTGCTCACATCACCCCCACTATGCCACTGTCACTCAATACTCTCTCGATCTCTGCATCAAACATACAGCCCAGATCATCTACAATTTTACACATGGTACCCATCTTCTGCAACTCCTTCTCATTTTCTCCCTTCCCTCTCCGCTTCCCTGGACTCACACTCTTTCCCAATATGTGGCTAATACACGAACCCAGACATAATGGAGAAATTTCTTACTTGAAGCCTCATTTCAGAGTTTTAGCAAGTGGAAGAACACATCGTGCTCAAGAGGTATAATATTTAGTGTTCCCATTTGTTGTGAATGGATTTCTTTTGGTACATTTGTCTTTAAGAAGCATTTCTTCATGTCTTCTTGCAGCATTTAGATAGGGTTTTTAAATATTCCATTGATATATCTTTAATATGATACTATGCAGTTAAGCTCTTTGTACTATACTTAAGTCTTCCTAAAATATCCTGACAGCTTTTTTGTTACAGCAAAACTGTGATATTTTTGGTCCTGAAGAGACAGGTTCAAGCAAATGGCAATACTGAATATATCAATGAGCTGTGTTAGAGGGTACACTAAATCTTTACTTCTCAAGTTTCCATGAGGAAGAACGTCAACTAGACTAACACTCCTGCTTTTCTGCCCAAGGAAGAGAAATCAGTTATATGAGTAGTATGTTTGGGAGAAATATCTAAGTGTTTGGCTCAGGCCCTTGCTCTCTGCTTTTCTCTCAGGGGTCTGTATGCCTCTAGAAAACATGCATCCTGACCGGCTCCTTGCCATGCAATAAGGGGCCTACTATCGGCCTGGAGTCTTGCAGCTTTTCAGCATTGCTTGCAATTGTCTGGGTAAGTCTGCCTAATTCTGAGGTCTAGTATTAGGAAATCCACACTAAAACCATCTTCTCCAATCAGCTTTATTAATAATGAAAATGATGTTTTGATCTCCATTTATCTGATTCCTAAATTTTATTTCAATTGGTTCTGAATCTAGGCAGGCAAGATAAGTGTTATTTATTAATCCCTTACAGCTCCCACACAATGTGGACCATTGAAATCACATAAATTCTCTTTACTGGCTCTATCCATGTTTTAACTCAGACAAGTTTCTAGGTGGAGTTTGTTTTTTACTAGCACTTAAGACAAACACTTCACAGCAATTAAGATTAGATCTAAACAAGGAAATTGTTATGTCCACCAGCCTCAGACTCCTGATTCCCCTGGATTAGGAAGTTCACATTCTGAAGGGGTAGAGCTACCATAGTATAGTAGGTGCTACTTAATTAACCAGGATGGTGGGGAGCAGGCACCAAGTGGATCTATCTTCTTTGGCCATACTAATAAGTCCTAGGAGGGCATAACCAAGAGAGCTCTTTCATGGGATGAGGTGGCAAATCTTTACAGGGACTATCAGACAGGAGTTTAGATATTCATTCAGATGTACGGAAGGCTTATTAAAGAAGTCAGATAAGTGAACCATTTCTTAGGGGGTAAGAAACTTTTTAATAAAAAACTAGAATTTAGTCCGATATGATCTTCTTGTTAACAAGTTCTCTGGAAATTTAGATCTAACAGTCATTTTACCTCTTTCTTTTTGCTAACTAGCTTTGTGCTAGCTTTTTGAGTCCTTACATATGAACCTAAACACTGTGCTTCTGTGCTCTCAGTGAAAGAACACCATTTCAGGCTACAATGTGTCCAAGGTGACTAGGTCCAAATATTGGAATTTTCCATTTCACCCAAGGACAATGAGTGTTGTAAAGAAATGCCAATTATTCTCTGGAAATAAAGCAGTGTGAAGATTGGAATTCACATGGGACCTCTTTCGCATAGGAACACTTTTCATACATACACACAGTTGGTATTTTAGAGTACTGGCTCAAATACATCTTTTCCAATCTCTGTCAGGGCTCACAAAGTGATCATTCATGAAAACAAACATACAAAGAAAATATGTTTGAGCAGTCAAAGAGAAACAAAACTTTTAGACAAGATATGTGAAAACCTGACTAAAGAGTAACAGGAACACCTAAGGAAAGTCAAGTACAGCACACATACACCAAAACTTTCTGAAGCTCAAAGTTTAAAAAAAAATCCAATCAAATAATAAAATGAAAAATGATGGTTACTGATAAGCCTAAACTAATGGATTATAAAATCAAGTGCAAGATTTATATCAAAGCCCTGAGCAAATGATAATAACAATTAATAAAGCAACAGGTTCAATGAGCAACAAGTTAAGACATTTAGATAGTTCCAAGACATCTACTATGGGACTACGGGTGGGTGGATGGGGAGTTAAAGGGGAAAACACAGAGGGAAAAGAGGCAATACTTAAATAAATGATAGAAGAAAATTTCCCTGAGCCAAAAAAAGAGCCCTCTGAATTCCAGACAACATTGATTCATTTATCCATTTACCCATCCATTCATTAATTTATGCCTCCATACGTTAATTTAATCGCTACATCTCATAAGGATTTATTACGTGTCTGGCACTGTTTAGGCATTTGTGATATATCAGTGAACAAAACGGATAAAAATCCTGCTTTCACGGAGCTTACATACCAAGACACCCTTAGGCATGCCCTGATCAAATTCCTGAACTCAAAGAATAAAGAACACATCTTACAAGCTTACAAATAGAGAGAAAAAGTTACTTACAATAGAAAAATTAAACTAGACAGACATAGGACTTTCATCAGTAACACCAAACTTCGTGATCTCATTCACTTATTTTCCCAGAAATGGCTTTACTCAATTTTCAGGGAAGCTGAAGTCAGTCTTTGACCTAGAACCTGTTTTCCTGGGAGACTTTATCTAACAGGGGCAATACTACCTTTTTCTCAAGCAACTAGATTTGTGCTTGCTTTCAATTTTTTCAAAACTAAACAATAAATTGTTTAGGGACACACATATAGGTGATAAAACTATAAGAAAACCAGACTGCTAAAAGTGCAGGGTAGTGTTATCTCTAGGTGGAGGCAGACAGCAGGGCGTGACTGGAGAAGGGCACTTAGGAGGCACTAAGATGCACTAATATTCTACTTCTTGTCCTGGCTGGTGGGTTTACTGGCATTATTTTATTTGTATTATTATAAATGTAAATACTAATTAGTTCATTCAACAAATAATAAGTGCCTATCATGCATCAGGCATTATTCTAGGCACTGGGGGCACAAAAATAAATAAATCAGATAAAAATCCCTGTCCTTACAGAGCTTGCAAATTATCACAGAGATAATAAGACTTTCCAGAACCTATATAAATACAAGAACATACAAACTGAAAGAGTCCACCAAGTTACAATAGATACACAAATAGCCACACATCTTCATGAAATTCCCGAATATCAGGAATAAAGTGGAAAGTCTAAAAACTTCCAAGAGTTGGGGGTAAAAATAGTCCAGATTGCAGCAGGACAGAAGGGTCTAGAAAGGAGATTTCCAGAAAATAAATTTTCTGGATAATCTGACTTACTTGAATACGTTCCAGAAAAAGACAAATGACAGATCTGGTGAAAAGGATAGGAATATACAAAAATATGCAGGTGAAAAGCAATTATTAACTTAAATGATAAAAATGTGTACAAGAAATGTAATCACAACTCACTACTTGTCTCTTTAGTGAAAAATGTTTGCATAATCATAATAAGGTAAACATTATCATTAACCAAAATGTATGCTATAATTATATTAAAAGGATAGAGAAGGGAAGTGGGAGAGAAAAAGTCAGAGTTTAATCTTCATCTCTCATGATGGGAAACGAATAGCTAATATCTAAAATAAGTAACTCAAGAAATAATAGTATAGCCATATATACTAATGGCCACATAGTTTAGAATTATTGAGATAAAAACCAAAAGAAATAGCTAATATATTTTAAAGTTGGTTACTTCAGGTATTTGAGTCTGGTGGGTGAGAAGGGGTAAATCTAAATACTGCTAATTTTTGTTACTATCTGGTTTTCAAGCCAGGTCTTAGTGTAATATAGAATATATCTAAACATTAGATATATTATACTTGCTATAATAAAAATACAAAATAAAATATTTTAATTACAAAGGGAGTAATTTAAATATAAAGAAAAGGAATACGATAAGAACTGGAATTTACTGAAATTAATATGGCTAATAGAATAGATCAAAAGAGGTGGGGAGCACATAAATGCAGAAACTGAAGGACCCTCAATGTTTGCTTTTTATCCTTTTGCAACTTTCGGGGGAGTTTTCCAAATTGCTCTTAAGTTGTAGCAATAATCAAAGGGGAGTTTTAAACTTGAGAAGAACAGGTAGAGTGGGACCAGTAACATGGGTCCCAAATAGTCAGGGACAGGCAACTGGAGACTGAAGACGGGAGGGGAAATTCATTCTAGGAAGGAAACTCAGGCTGCCACAAGAGGGCAGAACTAGAACGCAGTATTTCCTCTAGTTCTCCTATTTTCCCTGTTGCTCATTCTCAGATTTCTTTGCCCTCCTTTAAAATGTCTATATTTCTGAGATTCTGCCCCACCCTCCTTTTTTTTGCCTCACTCCACACACTCTTCTGGAGCAATCTCATTCATACCTTAATTAAAACTACCAACTCTGTGCTTGATGACTTCCAAATCTATGTGTAATCCTACTTGCTTCATAGCAGCAGAATAAATTCCTGACTGCCTACTAGATAATTCCTCTTGGACATTCCAAAGATGCTTCAGACTTTGCATGTTCAAAACTTAACTCATCATTTTTCCCCCTCAAACCTGCTCCTTATTCTGAGTTCTCCAGCTCATGGAGTGGCTTTTACATCTTATCAACCATTCAAGGCAGAAAGAAAACTGAGGACCATCCTGGATTCCTTTTTCTCCATCAGCCCCCTATATATAGTCAGCAACTGAGTTCTTTTTTTTTTTTTTAAAGATTTTATTTTTCCTTTTTCTCCCCAAAGCCCCCAGGTATGTAGTTGTATATTCTTCGTTGTGGCTCCTTCTAGTTGTGGCATGTGGGACGCTGCCTCAGCGTGGTTTGATGAGCAGTGCCATGTCCGCGCCCAGGATTCGAACCAACGAAACACTGGGCCGTCTGCAGCGGAGCGCGCAAACTTAACCACTCGGCCACGGGGCCAGCCCCACGACTGAGTTCTTAATTTCTCACATATATGTATTCTTATTTCATTCCCACTGCCTTAACTCAGGCTTCAACATCTCTCCTCTTTTGTAATAGCCTCAAATTGGTCTTCCTATACCCAGTTCTGTTTTCTCCAGTCTATCTATCTATCATACTCTCGTCCACTGGATATTTCTGAAATGCAAATCTAATCCTGTTAATCCCTTGATTAAAATCCCCAAATATCTCCCCATTGTTCTTAGTACAGCATTCAAGGCTCTCCACGATCTGGCCACTATCTCCTTCTCATTACATCCTCTCTCACTCTCAAGTTCCAACTACACTAAACTTCTTGAACATACCATAAACAAACTGTAAACACTGAGTTATTTCATATAACGTGTCTTTGCTCATACCACCACTACATGAAGTGACTCTTCTATTCCTCAGCCCCCACAGTTAACACTGACAACATCTATATACCTTTCAAGACTTAACTTAAGCATTAATTTCTTTCTGGAACTCTCCCCCATGCAGTAGAATTAACTATTTCCTCCTTTGTGTCACTAATGTACTCTTATATAGACTTTTATCAAGTACTCATATTTTGCAGTGCATATTTGTTTACATGTCTCTTCTACTAAAATCGGCTCCTCTGGAACCAGGAGCATGTCTTACTCATATTTCTACTCAAAATATCTATCACAGTGCCGTATAGAAAAGACGCTCAACAAATATTTCCGAATGAATAAAAGAGTCATCATGAGGGGGGCTGGCCCCGTGGCCAAGTGGTTAAGTTCGCGCGCTCCGCTGCAGGTGGCCCAGTGTTTCGTTGGTTCGAATCCTGGGCGCGGACATGGCACTGCTCATCAAACCATGCTGAGGCAGCGTCCCACATGCCACAACTAGAAGGACCCACAACGAAGAATATACAAGTATGTACTGGGGGGCTTTGGGGAGAAAAAGGAAAAAAATAAAATCTTTAAAAATAAAAGAGTCATCTAACAAAAATGTACAACTGAAATCTCACAAGGTTGTAATCTATCATAACATTAATAAAAAAAAAAATAAAATAAAAAAAATAAAAAAAAAATAAAAGAGTCATCATGAGAATGTAAGATATGAGGCCAGCCTGAGACCAATCTCCTATCTATGGTAGACATCAGTAATCAACCACAGTATTGTCCCCTGCACCTCAGAATCATTCTCAAGACAGCATACTATGAAAATCTATTTCAATCAGTAGGAACTGGAACAAGATATAAAATTTATTTCTCACCCTGGAATGTAGGCTGCCACAATGGAGTGCCTCAATAATAATCAGAGTCGATTTAAGAGAATTAACATGGGATTAGGCAGAGCATCTCTGAAACACTCTTTGCAACACTATGACTATAGCAACGGCACATATAACAAAACAATGTTTTAGCAAAAATTGGTGTTGGGCAGTAAATTCGGTCCCTGCGCATCCAGCACTGCCTACTGAAGAGACATCTTGTCATTGGAGGAGAAAAAACCCCATATATTGGCATTCTGATTTATACTTCAGTTTTGTCTCAATTCATTCAGAAAATGTTCATCTCTGACTAAGGATCAGACTGGAAATCTGCTAACAAGCCAATCGCTGCACCTGAGGAACCAGGTAACAGGTGCATCACACGGAGAAATGACGGATCAACTTATCTTCTTCATTCCTTCCACATCCAGATGCTCTGGGAAAGTATGGAGAAGTCTAAAAACTCCTTTCTCAAATGGAACAACAATCTACTGGAGTATTGTTTCCAAATCTTATTAACACCATAACACATATGTAAAATGAAAATATATGTACAGTACGTGGAGGTACACTGGACAAGACTGTTCACGGCCAGAAGCCTGGAGGCTCCAACCAAACTCAGCTGCCTGTGCAGTGTATTAGTTTCCTCCTATCGCCACAACAAATTACCCCAAATTTAGTGGCTTAAACTAACATAAGTTTGTTCTCTTACAGTTCTGGAAGTCAGAAATCTAAAATGGGTTCATAAGGCTCATTCCTTCTGGACGCCCTAGGGGAGAATCCATTTCATTGCTTTTTCTAGCTTCTAGAGAGTGCCTACATTTCTTGATTCATCATCCCTTTCTTCATCATCAAAGCCAGTAGCTTAGCATCTTCTTTCTTCTCTGACCCCTGCTTCTGCCCTCACATCTTCTCTCTGTAACTCTGACCCTCCTGTCTCTCTCTTATAGGGACTCTTGTGATTATACTGGGCTCACTCTAATAATTCCGGATAATCTCCACATCTCAAAATCCTTAATCACATCTGCGAAGCCCCATTTACCATTTCAGGTAGCATATCAGGCTCATATTCAGGTTCTGGAGATTAAGACACAGACATTTTTGCAGGTCCATTATTCAGCCTATCACATGCAGATGGTGCATCACATGATTCTACAGGATATCACTCACATTATGCATGTCACAGATATTTGTATTTATTCTGATAACTTTCCAGCAGGTAGTAATAAAGCATTTAGAGGAAGAGGTACCATTTTCCAATTCATAAAAAGGTACCCTATGAATTAGCAGAAGCCCCATGGTCTAAAGTGATTAATATCTCAACACAGCTGTAAAACACTGGGAGCTCTGTATTATACAGGGTTGAGGCCCTGACAGAACTAACAACAATAATAGCAAACATTCATTAAGTGTGTCTTCTGGGCCAGGCACTGTACTAGATACTTCACATCCCTCAAATCTTTACAACTTGGTACCGTATTAATATCCTGATCTAAAAAATGAACAACGTGAGACCAGAGAGATTTATTAACACAACCAAGGTCACACAGCTAGAAGGTGGTTAAGCTGGCAAATAAGCTGGTTCTAGAACCCGAATATTTTCTGCTGTACTATGCTGACTCCTTAAAGTAAGAGGGTATAAAATTTAATTTATTAGTATTTCTTATACCTTGAGTTTCTGGAAGTCACATTGACTGAGTGCCACAGCACTGAATATTTCTGTGGCAATTTCAAGTAGTAGCTCCTCCGAATACTGGGTGATAGACAAGCAAGCTATATCTATACCCATCCAGGGAGAAAATCATATCCTAGTCTCTCCACTTTTTGTGGGCTAGATTCTCTCTGTTTATTTTGGCTTGTCTGGTTATAATTCCTAAGACGACCCGCCTCTGTTTCTGAAGCTCCTAGCACATCTGTCTGTCCTCCATTCCTACTCAATCTTTTTAGAACTGGACAACTCTCCCTTAGCTCTTGATGATGAAAGTGTCCAAGCCGAGCCCAGAGCCTGTGCTCTCTATACTAGACCAAATTGCCTACACCATGAGAAGTGATTAGGGTGAACATTTGAGAATAGAATTTTGTTATTAACGAAATCCTTCAAGATTGGATTATTCAAAGGGAGTTACAAGATAAACTCTTTATAACCTTACTCCATTTTATGGAGCCCAATGTGGAGTTTCTGGGAGTATCTATCCATTTCCAAAACTGACTGAGCTCCCAAAACTCACTGCACTGAAGGGGTAATTCTGATTTCTGGAATGAATTCCTTAATGATGAATAAAGGTTAATACATTTCTGACAATTTACATATTGCCACTATAAACCTAGAACAATTAAATTGTCTGGGATTCAAATCCTGGATCTTCCAGGGATAGCTATATGACCTTGGAAAAATTCTTCCATCTCATTTCTTCACATCTAAAACAATGATGAGAGTTCTTATATATATTATATGATTGTTCCAAGAGTCAAATTATTAAACAAAGTATGTGAAGTTCTTACAGTGCTTGGCACGTGGTAGGTGTACAATTATATGCAATAAGGAGAAAGTATTTTAATTAACTTTTATTATGAATCTTTTTTCACTTCTACCAAGATCTGATTTTCTCACAAAGACCTTCTCTCATCATTACATTCATAAGATTCCCGTACTGTCCAACACTGAATAAGATTACATGCCAAATTGAAGGTCTTTCCACATTCACTGCACCTAAAAGATTTTTCTCCACTACGGACTCACTGATGTCAAATAAAGCTAATTCCTGCTGAAAGTATACTCATACTTTTTATATATACATAGAGGGTCTTGCCTTTATGAATCATTTGATGGTAGATAAGACTTAGCCTCTAATTGAAGGCTTATTCATTAGAGGGAGAGTTTCTCTCCACTATGAATTTGCAGATCATAAACAAGGATCTCATTCCATCTCCACTATGAATTATCTGATGTTCTACGAGGATTGACATCACCAAAATGCCTTTTCCACATTCATTACATCCATAAGCTTTCCTTGCACTGTGAATTCTTTCATGCTTAGCAAAGTCTGAGCTGGATCTGAAAGCCTTCCCACAGGCATTTGCAAGCATAAAGTTTTTCTCCCTTATGAACTCTCTGATGTTTAAAAAAATGTCTGAGCTTGTCCTGAAGTCTTTCCCATAGTCAATACATTCATAAGGTTTCTCTCCACTATGTATTTTCATAAGATTAAAAAGCTTGATTACCCACTGCAATTTCTCTCACATTGGGAAAGTTTTCATACCCTGTGAAATCCCTGGTGTTGAAAGAGAGTTGAGTCCTGCCTGAAGGCCTTCCTACATTTTTACAGCCATACGAATTAACAAAGTCTCAAGTGTGATTTCTCAGATGTCAAATAAGGCAGGTGTTGTGACTAAAACTTTCCTTATATTCATTACCTTCATAGTTTCTCTCTATTATGAGTACTCTGAGGCATCAACCTTGAACGCTAACAAAAGGCTTTTAGACATTAATCATACATGCAGGGCTCCTCCTCATCAGAAAATTTCCAGTGTCTCACAAATTCTAAACCCTTTACAGAGTTATAGTCCTATGAACTATATCTCCATGCTCTCATTCTTGGGGGTTTTCCTCATAAAACAGACAACTAGCTCAACCTTTTCTCAGTCAATGCACTCACAGCCTCTTTGTTTAGTAGGATTATTTTCCTAAGTGGCAGAACTGTGCCTGCAACAGATTTCCCTGGAAAAAGAAATGTATTAGAGACTTCCCTGACAAGCTTTCCTGCAGCCTATGTCGCCACATGCCAAGTCTGCTCCACAGTAGAGACTCTGATCAAATGGCCTTGGCTTCTGGATCCATAACACTCCTTGGATTTTACTTTTTCTGAAATTTCCCTCTTTGAAGTAGATCCTACTCTGAGTGATAATCTTATCACCTAAAAGGATAGACCCACATAAAGAAATAAGCAAAGAACTTGAGTAAACTATTTCCAAAAAAAGAAAATGCAAACAGATAATAAATACATAAAATATTCCAATTTATTAGTTGTCAATGAATGTAAACTGAAACAACCATGAGATAATTATTCCTCTCTCATTTTCACCAGCAGTTTATGTGAGTGCCCATTTGTTCTCCTTGCTGGTATGAATGTAGATTGGTAGAAATTTTCTGAAAAACAACTTTGCACCACGTAATTATGAGCCAGAAAATCACCTTTTTGAGCCAGAAATTACTCTTCAAGCAATCTATCCAACAAAATAGTCAGATATGCAAATAAAGATTCAGGTACAAAATGATTCATTGAAGAAATATCTTAGTGAAAAAAATGGAAACACACAAAATATCCAAAAACATGGAATTGGTTAAATAAATTGTGGTATACTCTTATGATGGAATATTATGCAGTCATCAAAAATGTTGCCAAAAATTGTTATTGACAAGGGAGATTCTCACAAGATAATTTTTAGAGAAGAAAGCAAGTATTATAAGCTGAACTGTGTCCCTTCAAAATTAATATGTTGAGGGGTCGGCCCAGTGGCATAGTGGTTAAGTTTGCATGCTCCACTTCAGGTGACCTAGGGTTAGCCAGTTCAGATCCCAGGCCTGGACCTATACACTGCTTATCAAGCCATGCTGTGGAAGGCATCCCAAATATAAAATAGAGGAAGATAGGCACAGATGTTAGCTCAGGGCTATTCTTCCTCAGCAAAAAGAGGAGGATTGGTGGCAGATGTTACTCACAGCTAATCGTCCTTAAAAAAATACATAAATTAAATAAAATAAAATTAATATGTTGAAGTAATAACCCTCAGTATATCAGAATATGACCATATTTGGAGATAGGGTCTTCAAAGAGGTAAGTTACTTGAGGTCATTGGAGTGGGCCCTAATCTGATACAACTGATTCCTTATAAAAAATTAGGTCACAGAGATACATAGAGGGAAGACCATGGGAAGACAGAGGGAGGAAAAGATAGCCACCCACAAGCCAAGGAGAGAGGCCTGAGAAGAAACCAACCCTCTAAACACCTTGGTCGTAGACTTCTAGTCCCCTGAATTGTGAGAAAATAAATTTCTACTGTTTAAGCTGCTCAGTCTGTGGTACATCATTATGGCAGTCCTAGCAAACTAATACAGCAAGATACAAGACTGCATATACTGGAAAAAAAATATATAAATTAGTTAATAGGATTTAAAACTGGGTAATGAAATGGATGACTTTTACTTATTTCCTTATAAAGTTTTGTTGTTCTCCAAAATTTTCCTGATGAGCACGTCTCACCTTCATAATATAAAATACATAAAAAAGATAAAGATACCCATAAGCAAACAGTTAAAAAAAATAGATACAAAAAATATGTGAGTTTTACTTGATGAAAAGAAGCTGCCAAAATGAGGTAGAAAGAAAATTAATCAGGAAATTAAAGCCTGCTAAGACCCAGTGATTTCATGGCTTTGTCTCATTTTTAGATGGCCTCCCAACTTAGGGAGAGAGGGACTTGGAGAAACAAAATAACGTGAGGATGAATGGTTTGTTTGGAGGGCAATATAGAGACAATGAAAGAGATTCAACTGACTAGGGAAATGGGAAAATTATCTGAACAAAGGAGGTGTTGAATGTGTAGAACTAAGAGAGAAAAGAAAAGATCTGGAAGAAGGTAGATAGCAAGAGATTCATTTTCAGGGTACTGAAGAAGGGGAAGTAATGGACAAGGGAGAAGTAACTGGGCATGCAAACAAAGGTAACCACAAAGAAAATAGGAAAAGAAGAAATTCTCTCTTTTGCTTGGTCTTACGGGATCCACCAGATGAAGAGTTTGAGAGGGGTATAAGGGTCCAGCATGTCATCCCAAAATATGCCACACTGGCATATTGATTATTTTGAATTAAACGTACCTAAGAAACAGCCAGTGCAAGAACAACACACTAACCCTCCTTTGTGACCCTGAAAGCAGGAGATAAATTCCCCATGTCAAAGATATTCTCCCTGTACCAGGTGGGTAGAAAGCATCCTTATCATCAAAGACAGGGAATTTAGGGCCAAGAAGGCTGTATAAACAAACCTTGCTAATTCTTCAACATTTACTGCTCCTAGCCCAAACTCTTCTGCCTTGCTAATTCTTCACAAATTTATTGTTTCTTTGTCTAAAAGGTATAAAAGCTGCTTGCTCTGGTCACTTCCTTGAGTCTCATATTTTTATGGGGCTCCCGCACATATGAAACTAAATTTGTTTTTCTCCTGTTAATCTGTCTTATGTCAATTTAATTATTAGACCAGCCAAAGAACCTAGAAGGGAAGAAGGAAAATTCTTCTGCCCCTAAGGTCGCCATGATAACAACTACTATAACTATGTACCACACACACTTTGCTGAAATACGTTATCTGTATTTCACATGGAAATCTTGAGAGAGGTATTATTATTCCAATTGTATAGATGAAGAAACTGATGGTCAGAGAAGGGAACTGACTTGCCCAATATTTTAGAGTTAGTAAGTAGTGGAACTGAGAGTCAACTCAAGTGTGTTTGGCTTGAAAGTTCCTGTGTTTTCCACCATGTCAAGGCGCCTATGTGGGCATTTACTGACTAAAATTCCAAAATTATCCTAACACTGTCTAACAAAGCTGTAAGTTCTCAAGTCTCTACCAGTCTCATTCTCCCTCCTTTGCTCACGTAACAGGATTTCTTCCTGGATCCCTTTGTCCTTAGTTCTTTCCAAATTTGGCTAGGAATTCATTTTGGTCTTTTGAGGTGGAAGATCCTACAGTTGAAAGTGAAATAAAAATTTGTGGTTAAAGCTGGGGTAATGTATGTCCCTAAATTCAGTTCTGAAAGGTACAGGGGGAGTGGTGGAAGAAGGTCTCTTATTTATTAGGATGTCTTAGAAACAGGCAAGGGCCTTGTGAAAGAGGCATAGAAATGCATGTGTTCCTAAGATCTAGGAAGAGGGTGTTGATCTTGAGGGAAAAAAAAACCTGACAAGAAAAACACAATGAGTCATTTACTCTACTCCTAGAAGAAAGATGTCCCATAATTCAGAAACAAAAAACACTGGAATCCAAAGAATGCAGCGCACTGAATTGGTTAAGCACATAGGCTTTAGGGTTGGACAGAGCTAGGCTCAAATCTCAAAATATTACTACTGACTTGCTAGGTGACCTTGGGCGAGCATCTTTATTTTTCAGAGCATTGGATGTTTCCTCTATAAAATAAATAGAAACTAAAACCTAATGAGAAGTTCTGAACCTAAACTTAATCTCAAAGAAAATGTAGGAAAGAGTCATATGAAATTTTCCTAGTTCTGGTAATTGACCACCAGGTTGTTTGGACAAACCCTCATGCTGAAAGCTACTAAAAAAATCTTGATGAAAAAGAAGTAACATCTACTTAAAAACAATAGAAAGACAGGACAATAAAAATATGGAAACATCAGGGTAACACCATGGGAAAAGGCGAACCTAGAGAAGTAAATAAGCAGTGAGGAAATTTCTGCCCTGAGGGCATTTTTCCTTCCCCCAAAATTTTAACTTTTATTTCAGTTGCTTTGAAAGGCAAAGGAGACAGAGATTAAGGCCCAGAACTACGCGGAGTAGGGAAACTAACAGGAGACTCTTCCTACAGTAAGCTGGGACCCCAAACGGTTACCTTCTCAGGGGGAAGATGAATGGTAAGCAGGTCATTTTGCAGCTCAGGTTGAATTACATGACTTGCCCTGGGATCCTTGAGCCTTGAATTAGAAAAAGAAAGAAATCAGCAGGATCAGCTGGTAACAGAAAAGACTTCAAACACTGGGGTTAGTAAACACAAACTATAAGATTACTTTACTATGAATAAAGAAATAAATATGCCTGAAGATATTTCCAAGCAACAGGAAACTATAACAAATGGTATATCATAATTAAACCTAATGTAACCACAGGCCCTCCAAGACTAATTAATATGTCTCCGTCTCTTATTAACAGAGTGATTAAGAATTGTCTTTCAGAAAAACTGCAAAGTCACATAGCGAGGGCTACGCAAAAGAAATCATGACCTGAAATGACCTCAGAACCAAAGATTCTCCTTCCCACGGAACCCAAGGACCAGAACAAAACCAGAACTCGAAAGTCGGACTCTTATCAGAAGTAAAGGGTCCCTTATTCAGGAAGATCCGGTGTTCCCTACCTCATCATAAATGTTTAGAACTCTGTCATAAATGTTTAAAACCTTACCATAAATGCTTGAAGCCCACCAATCAAAGCCTGTCCCACCAGCATTTCCTCATGCCAACCTGTTCTCCCTAACTTCTTAAATTTCACCCCCGATCTTGAATCAGAAAGACAGATCTGAGGGCACATGCCCCCTGTCTCCCTGCAGATGGATCTCGCAGAATAAATGCTGATTTTTCCCCACAAAGGCTGATGCCATAATTAATTGACTTGGTTACGTGCATTGGGCAGAGAACCCCAATTTTGTGCGGTAACACTAATCAAACTTTTAGAAAAAATAAAAAAACAAAACAGTACCCCAAATGAAAAACTCGAGGGATAGCTTTAATTGGCAGATTAAGAAAATAATTTGTGAATATTTAAGACAGGTCAGAGGAAATTATTAGAGCATAGTACAAAGAGACAAAAGCATAGAAAGTACAGAAAAGAATGTAAGAAACTCAGATTGCTCTCACTCATCAAGCAGGTGCCAGGGCCTTATAAAAGTGATTGCATCAAATCTTAAGAATTACTTTACAAGGCACAAAATATAGAATTCCATTGATAATAAATAAAATCCTTTGCAGCCCTTTCTTGATTTCTACAAGCAAAATTGGGCTCCAGACCTGCTTTTTCTTTAAAACTAGCTAATGAAATTCCAGAGCCGAACTTTACAAGTGCAAATCTTCACAATCAACAAAACAAAACTTAAAAAGTGAGGAAGACTCTGTACTCTCTTCCCTGCAGCCGTGGAGCGTGGAAACCATTTTGCTTCACAATTATTTCAAATAATCTAAATTTAAAAGATGTTAAATTGAGAATTTTACAAAGCATGTCAATCTTGTTCTCTTTTACAATATGGATACATAAATATTCATAACATGTTCATATATTCATGAATATCCATAAGTGTTACCAACCAGTTCTATTCTCTGTTAATATAACTCTGTCTTTGGAAGTATTATTTAAAGGCATTTTATAAGACTCCTACAACTTTAGAAATTGATGTTTGTTGTATGAAAATAACCTACAAAAGAAATATGTAATTATAATTAGGTATCTTACTTGGTAATTCATTAACTTGGTTTGGTGGATAGAATAATGGCCCTCCCAAGATGTCCATGCCCTGACCCTGTGAATATGTTACTTTACATGGCAAATGGGATTTTGCATATGTGATTAAGGATCTTGAAATGGAGAGATTATCCTAGATTATCCTGGTGGGCTCAATATAATTACAAGAGTCATTATAAAAAGGAAGCAGGAGGATCAGAGTCAGAGAAGAAGATATGACAAAGAAAGAGGTCAGGGTCAGAGAGCTGAAGATGCTATACTGTTGGATCTGAAGATGGAGAAAAGGACCATGAACCAAGGAATGCAGGAAGCCTCTAGAAACCGGAAAAAGCAAAGAAATAGTTAATCCCCCAGAGCCTCTGGAGGGAGCTCAGCCTGCCAAAACCCTGATTTTTGAACTGCTGACCTCCAGAATTGTAAGATGTAAATTTGGGTTTATTATCTATGTTTGTCCTAACTTACTACAGCAGCAATAGGAAACTAACATGTCTGCTGATAAAGCTGTAACTGACATCTCTATATTTGGAAACAGATTGATACTTCTAAGAACATTCAGAAAAATTAGGAAAGGATCGTTGGCACTTTCCTTTTCACCCACAGGCATGGATAAACAAATACAAACCCACGATTCTGCTGGATTTACTATATAACAAATACTTGAAGAGCACATATTTCTTTTAAATTAACAGCGTCATGATTTCTATTTCACCAGTGAGAAACACGAGACTGAGAAGTAACTTGCCTAAGATCCGTACACAAGAGCTAGGATTCCAATCCCTGCCAACTGGCTACAAAGTCCAGTATTTTCCCACTACATCTTGCTGCCTCTCAAACTGCTTGGGGTGTGATGAAGAAAGGCTGGAGAATCTAAATGTATTCCTCAAATGACCCACAGCTGCACAGAGACTCCGCGTTTGTGAGACGCTCTACCTTCTTTGCTTTAATTCCACGCTCACAGTAAGCAACATGCTGTTCTCCTAGTTTGACTTCCCAAGAATCCCAACACTGGAACTGACATGCCCTGGAAAGAGGATCTGAGAGTTTTGGCCACTAGAAAGACAATTAGTGTAGAATGTGTGTGCTTCTCTCTCTATATCTATCTTAGTCTCAGGAAATTAATTTGTATTTGTTTATCATCGTTTTATTTTAGCATTTAACAAATGCTGAAGACCAAATCCTGCACTGTGCTCAATTAACTGAAATGTCACCACCCAGGAAGGTTCTTCTACAAGTTCTGCTGGAATTTCCAAATAAAGGTAATTTCCTGTCTTTGATAACTTCAAAAGTATTTACACATCAAACACAGCTAATTAGAGCTTGAGGCCTCAGAAATGCTTAAGTGAAATTGTTCCAGAAAAGAAATTCTGCTTTATTTTTACAGAATGATATTTATTTATGGTGGCATAAGAACTGAAAGGGAAAAAAATTACAATTATTCATGAATTACATTAACAGACCAAAAAACACTTTGTGATAATTCATTGAGCTGTATAGCTATGATACTTTAAAGTATGTTTTACATAAAGTTTAAATAAAAATTCAATAAAATCTATAAACAAACAATTGGACCTACAGAAAGAAGCCAGCAAAGTGAACAGATCTAAAAACAATACACCAAAGTCAAGCATTCTCATACACCAGTCACAATAAATTACAAAACGTAATTTAAAAGTATTAGTGAGAGCAACAAGAACTGTCAGGTACACAGAAATACGTCTAACAAAATATGCAAGAAACCCTTACAGAGAAAATTATAAAAATTTTCCCAAAACATTAAAAATACCTAGACAAAAGGAGAGAATAACTAACTTCACTGTTGTAAAGACGCAATTTCTCTTTCTATAATCTATAAATAAAATGCAGTTCTAATCAAAATTTCAATGTTTCTTACAGACCAGGTTAAACTTATCTTAAAATTCATATGGAAAAGTAAAAGGCAAAGAATATAGTTTTGAGGGAGAAAAATAAGAAAGGGTCTTTCCCTACCAAATATTAAGATGCTTACAAAGCTATAGTAAACAGTGTAGTACTAGTATAGAAATAGTCAAATAGACCAATGGAACAGAATAGCAGCAGACACATACACATGTTACAACCTGGTATACCACAGAGACAACATTATAAATCTGTGGAGAAAGAACAGACTATTCAGTAAATAGTTCTGAAACCACTGATTAACCATTCAGAAAAAAATTAAGATCTCTACATCATACAATAAACAAAAATAAATTCCAAGTGGATCATGAACCCAATTGTGAAAAGAAAATTATAAAAGGTTTACAAGAGAGGCCGGCCCCATTACCAAGTGGTTAGAGGTCTGCGTGCTCTGCTTCAGCAGCCCAGGATTCTGGGGTTTGAATCCCAAGTTGCGACCTACTCCACTCATCAGCCATGCTGTGGAGGCATCCCACATACAAAGCAGAGGAAGACTGGCAGAGATGTTAGCCCAGGGCAAATCTTCTTGATACGCAAAATAATAATAATAACAAAACAAACTCTTTAAAAAAAGTTCTACAGGACAATATAGCAGAATACCTTTATGAAATCAAGGTAAGAAAGCATTCAAACAAGATGAACAAACATGGCATATATAGAAAATGATGATAATTTCATGGCATATAGGGGGAAATGGAAGAGGCTACCTCTCCATGAGGGCTAAGGTGTCAATATTATAGCATAAACTTGACCATTTATGAAACTATTTCTTTCTTTCTTTTTTTTGAAGATTAGCCCTGAGCTAACTGCTGCCAATCCTCTTTTCGCTGAGGAAGACTGGCCCTGAGCTAACATCCATGCCCATCTTCCTCTACTTTATATGTGGGACGCCTACCACAGCATGGCTTTTGCCAAGCGGTGCCATGTCCACACCCGGGATCTGAACTGGCGAACCCCAGGCCGCCAAAGCAGAACATGCGCACTTAACTGCTGCGCCACCTGGCTGGCCCCAAAACTATTTCTTTCTACTTACCCCTTTTCCTTACCTCTACTAGACCACAGACTGGCCTCTCAACTGACCATTTCTTCAGGTATTCCTCAAACTCAAGGCTAGATGGCATACTCAGACACCTACTATACATGGTCTAAATGACCAGTTGCTCTCTGGTCCTCACACTCAGAGGATTCTCATCCACTGTCAGATTAACTGCTACTTCCACGCAAAATTAAGTTCTTAACATGGTGCCTTCCAGGAAGCCTTCCCTAAGCCCCTAGGATGGATTAGAGATACCCTCCTCCATGTTTCTACTGACAACACCACAGCCTGGTCTCTCCTTCATCATAGTGCTCCCTGTTGCAATGTCTGTGTCTATCTCAGCCACCACATTCAGTAGAAAATACACTTAATTCAACTATATGTCCTCATTATGCAGCAAGTAGTTTAGATCACTACATTTTTACTTATTTAATTGATTAATTAATGGTTTACCTAACTTTTCTAAGGCTTCCAATCAATCCATCTTCCCTACTGGTGTCCTAGGATTTCTGACATTCTTAGACTGTGTACTTTTTCCTCTCTCACCTTCTATGACTTCCCCTTTTGTTCACTCACATTTCTTGCCTGCCAGAGCCCTGGGAAAATATTTTCCTACTAACCAAGAAGACAAATAGAGAGAATGAAAAGTAGAAAGCCACGCCCATTTCCCCCTTGAATCTATGAGTTCACTGTTCTCCTTCCCACCTGAGATCTTTCCTTTGTGACCTCTAGAATCCCCTCCTTGAAAAATAAGGTTATCCACCCGCTTCAGTGATTTATAGAATACCCCCTTCACCTCCTAGCCATAACAACGTAGTTCTTTCCTAAGCCTGCTGATTTCCCCACACCCCTGGTCCTAAAATTCCCAACTGGCAAACCACGGCACCCAGGTATCTGCACCTCTGTGTAACATACTATTAAAGCAATATCTGTCAGATGGACATTCTCAGGGGGGTTTCCACATGATATAGAACAGAGTACAACATGCTGTAAAAGGTAACAGGCTTAGTGTATTGTCCAATTGGTAATAAACAAAGATGACATGTTTTCTAGAATAACTTTGCCTTGTGAGTATGTAAGGGACTGCAGTCAGGGCATTAAACACCTTGACACTAAAAATGAAAGGATATCAAGTGAAGAGCCACAATAAATATGCCACTGTTTTCAATGGCATATTTTCAAAATTAAATTCTCAACATGCATAGAGAAAGCAAAAATAATAACAATAGTAAAAACTAAAGAAAGAGTGAACTAAAACATGAAATAAACATCTCCTAATTGTAAGTAATATTAGTGAAATAACTAAAAAATATAGGCAGGTCCATGAAGTACATTAAATACTAATTTCAGTTAAAGTTTAGAATTACTTATTATTTCATAATTAGTATTAAAATTTCAAAAATCAATAACACAGATGTATAATATTTCACATCTTCCTATAGAACATTTTGTCAATTTTCTGAAAGTTGATAAACTCATACTTTTTTTTTTTTTTTTTTTTTGGTGAGGAAGATTGGCCTTGACCTAACATCTTTTGCCAATCTTCCTCTTTTTTGGCTTGAGGAAGACTGCCCCCAAGCTAACATCCATGCCAATCTTCCTCCACTTCATATGTGAGACACCACCACAGCATGGCTTGATGAGTGCTGTGTAGGTCCAAACCCACAAACCCTGCACCACTGAGGCTGAGCACATGAATTTAACCACTATGCCACTGGGCCAGCCTCCACATATAGTTTTTAATTGCTACAAATGTACTTCTACAAAATTCAGGTAATTAATAGTGTGCCATAAACAAGCAAACATAAGAGCAGACTCTAGGAGGCAATCCAGATGCTAACGCAGCTATCCTCACTTCTAGCTGGCCACAGAAATAAACCAATCAAGGTTCTCAGTCTTTGAGACGCTCAGAAAGAAATAAACAAGCCAGGGCCCTCACTAGCAAAAGACTCCCTAAGGGATAGCTTCTGGGAAAGAAATGAACAAGCCAGCTCTCTCCTTGGAGTTGGCTAAAGACAGTTGTTCAATGACTCTCCAAAGACACAGGGTCATCTAAGCCACTATCCTAGTCTTCATACTCTGCCGTCCACAGATGCTGGGTCTAGTCCTTGATGCTTGAGTCTCAGGAAGAGATAACTGAGTCAGAGCCCATCTACAGAACCCCTGGCTAATTGGTAAGATCAACTGGCCCTTCCAAGAAAGAGGAGCATTTTAGGATGCTAATCCAGCATCCCTCATTTTCAAATGGCCTCAGAGGCTGGACAACCACACTCAATTCTGGGGCCCAATTCTTGGGCCTTGAGATTATGGGAAAGATAAGACGAAACTAAAGCTCTCCTATGAAAGCCCCTTAAAGTGGCAAAGGGAAATTGTTGCAGGAGAAATGTAAAACAGTAACCAAATCCTTCATATCCACAGCAAATCACAGGTCCTGGCTACCCCAGAAAACTCCAAGCCATAGTTTTCTGACCTCAAGACTGTAGGCAAGAAAGAACCAAGGCATGAATCCTCATGCACTTTTAGTGGTAGTTAAAATTGGTGCAATTCTTTTGGAGATCAATTTTCCATTATCTAGTAAAGTTGAAGATATGCATTAACTATTACCAAGTAATCCCTCTCCCAGATATCTGTATTAGAGAAACTCATAAACATGTGCAACACGAGACATGTACTTTAGCAGCACTGTTCACAATAGCCAAAAACTGAAAGCAATCCAAATGTTATAAACAGAATGTATAAATAGGTGTATATGTGCCCATGTGTCAGTATACACAGGCAAAGAAGTAATACCATAAAAGCCAAGTCAGGATAAATGGTTACCTTTGGCAGAGAGATAAGGGTAAAACTACCGGCTTCTGGATAACTTGCAATGTTCTATTTTTGGCCCTGGAAGGTTCTTTTATGGGTGTTCACTTTACAATTACTCATTTTAGTGTACATTTGCATTTTATGCAACTTTGGTATTTTTGTTATAACACACAATTTTAAAAATATTTTTAAAAAAAGAACTCCCTTAAAGCACTCCCAAAGAACATGTGTTCTCAACCTTTCTGAAATAAGAGATGATGTAATGTAGAAAGTATCCACTTCTTTCTGTAAAAGCTATAGGGACTGGCTATCCACATTCACTTGCAATAGGATTCTTGGAAAGGGATGTGTGGGCAAGCCAGGGTCCTACCAGCAGTACCATTTCCATTCAAGTTGCTAAGGGCAGTTGTCAAAATCCCTCCAAGTACAGGAATCAATATAGAATGCTATCTTAGCTCCCCCTACATTAAAGATTTTCACGTCTCTGGTTATTGGCAAAAGAAAAAAAAAAGCCTGTGAAGCAAACACAAAGTTAGAACGAAACTAGGGCCATCCAGGACATCTGCTGCAAAGCCGGGTAAGGGCAATCATTCGTGCTGACAATTGTTGGCCATCCTCTAAATCTTCCTCCCTGCTGTAATCATCCAGAACTACTTTTCTTCTGAATTCATAAGCTCCAATATCCTACCCTGACCACAATTTCTTGTCCGCCATTCGACCTTTTTAACATCTACTGCGAGCTTTGAAATCTCCATACAACTTCCCCTGCATCCACCCACATATTTGCACAGCTTCTCTTTCTCTGGTTTCATAGAATCCTCCTGAGAATACACATTCCCTGATGAGACTATATCCCATGGTCTATAACCTGAACAAATCTCAACAGTTACCTCAACAATCCACTTAGCCCCTCAAACTTTCCACCACCCACAGTCATCACTACCGTATTCACAAGTCTAAAACCAAACCCAATGTCTGCCTTCCTTGCTCCCATTTCTTGGCACCTGAGCACACTTGAAAAAAAGAGAAACTAAAATCACTTTATTTCCAACTCAGATAGGTGTTTATTACTGCCCATCAATTTTCTCTCATTTTCTAAAGAAGGATGCAACCCTCCTCCTTTCCTCTGGACCCTGGCCATTCCCTCTCACACTCCAGAATGCCCTTACTACGTTATTCACAGAGAATATAGGGGCACCAAGAAAGAAACTCCTTCAATCTCTTGCCTCTCCAAAACCTCAAAAACATGCCTTTCTGACCTTCAACTCTGATGTCAGAAGTGATACCTTTTCTCTTGTTCATGGTCAGTCCTTCCACATGTTCTCTACACCACATTTTTTCCACATATTGCTTCTCCAGTTATCCCTTTCTCTCCTATATCTTCAACCTCTGTTTTTATCAGCTCCTCCCCTGTAAAACACATAAACTTTTCAAATCTTTCATCCTGAAAATATACATGTACCACTTGTTATCGATTCTACTTTTCACAGACAAGCCCCTTAACATGATAGCCTACACTCATTTCATCAACACTTTCACCAATGACATTATTGGCCCCCTGCACTTTAAAATTCACCAACACTGATCCATACACACTCACTGCCCTGGTTTCCCCTAAATCCCTAATCTACCCGCACCCTCTCAGTCCACATCTTATATAATCATGTAGAGAAATTTCATACTTTATATTAAACAAAGTTTAAGACAGTAGTTTCAAAAGACAAATGCAATAGATGTTCATTAGTATACAACAGTGCCTGGCACAGAGAAACACATAAAAGGAGATATGCGTCTTCAATCATCATTACACCCTCCCAGAGATAACCGTTACAGCTACATTCTAACCTCTGGAAGAAGCTAAGCAATTGTCGTACTCTTGCTCATACTCAAATCATAATAGGAAGCGGAATTCTCAGATTATTCAAGAATATACAGCTAGGCATCAGTGCCAACTGGTGGAGCTTTGAAAAGGAAGATCACAATAAGCAAAAGTTTTAGTGTGGCCTGTTAAAGAAAAAATTATTCTAACACTTATTAAAATGGTAAGAAAGACTATATTAAGGACTATTGTGACAGGTGTCAAGACTACTGCAATAGAGGAGAGAGACTGGACTCAACTCTGAATACAGTAAAGACAGCTAGGGATCTACAGCCAAGAGCAGATTTGGGAGGAGAGTTATGGATAGAAAATTACTAAAAGGAGACATCAAGGATAGGGGGATTCTTGCTAAACCGACTTAGGATTTTTATTGAAGGCAAGGGTGATCAGATATCAAAGGTGGGGGGATTCTTGCTAAATTGACTTAGCAGGAGTCTTTCTAAAACTGTGCTGTGCGAGCCAAAGACAATGCCCAAGGACACGGTCTAGTTGAAAAGAGGACTCAGAGGAGAATGACTAAAGTTTGGTCAAGGAAAGAGTCTTTGTTAGCCCTTTCTGGCTCTTCAGCTTTCCTTGGAGAATGTTTCTCCACTGAAATATTCTCTATTTTAGACCTGTGGCAATGAGACGACCCCTGGGCATATATGCACATATAGAATTATAGACATGCAACACTATGTACATGTGTATGTACAGAATCTATTTTGTATATATATAATATATATTATACAGTCATGTGTCGCTTAACGATGGGTATACATTCTGAGAAATGTGATGTTAGGCAATTGCATTGTTGTGCGAACATCACAGTGTACTTACACAAACCTAGATGGTATAGCCTACTATACACGTAGGCTATATGGTACTAATCTTATGGGACCACCGTTGTATATGCAGTCTGCTGCTGACTGAAACGTCATTATCTGGTGCATGACTATTATTATATATATGTATATGTGTGTGTGTATATACACACACACACATATCTATATATATAAAATGTTATCTTACACTGTACCCTATATGTGTGTGGTGTATATGAGAGAGTTGTGTGTGTGTGCACATATATATAAAATAGATTAGAACATATGTAAATATATATGTATATATATGCGTGCACACACACACATATAACTCTCCAATACATACCTCTCCTGGATAGCTACACTTCTCTCCTTACTGGTCTCCTACTGCCCCACTCCCATCCAGTCACCCAGTACATCACAGAAGGGATTATGTATCTTATTTGCTTAAGACAATTACATTACTTCTCCCTCAGAGCCTGAAAGTGAAATTCCAGTTCTCTGACCTGACCTTTGGGGCTCTCAACATCCTGGCCCCTATCCACATCTCCAGTTTCGTCTCTCCTCCCCTACATAAAACTTCTATTTCAGTTTTAACTAACTACATATATGCTTTTCCTTGAGTGCATCAAGATCCCCCCACCTCTTCCAGTTTCCTCTGACTGAAACACCCTTCATAGCTCCT
This sequence comes from Equus przewalskii, assembly GCF_037783145.1. Lineage (NCBI taxonomy): Eukaryota > Metazoa > Chordata > Mammalia > Perissodactyla > Equidae > Equus > Equus przewalskii. The sequence goes on along the minus strand of NC_091863.1, from coordinate 42,092,638 downwards.
CTACTTTCATACCTCCTCTGCTCATCCAATATCAAGCATTCTCTCTCCTTTCCAAAGCATTTTCAGATGCCGCCTCTGTGCTCCCACAGCCTGTCACCCCCACTTGCCTATGCCCACCATAGTACTGATCATACTCTTTAGACATTGCCTATTTACTCACTCATATTCCCACCATCATGAATCTTCATCAAGAACAGGAACCAGTCAGGTTTACCTTCACATCTCCTGTACCCAGAATAAGACCAGATACATGGTAGTTAAGAATTCTATAAATTTTTGCTGAATGAATGACTACATAAACAAATGAAAGCCATGCTTAGCCAATTTTCAGTGGAATGCTGCTGGAGTCATTCAAACGTATTCAAAATAATGAGGAAAAGGGCACAACAAAAAACAGGTAGTATGACTAAAAAAGTAATAATAATGCCCTGAGCACTCACATCTTGGTTTCTAAGTACCACTCCCTACTAAAATGATACATGATTGCTCGCAAAATGATTGATTCCAGGGCTGACGCAGGAAGCGTACATGAAGAACCTGAAATATCTCGTGTCAGAAAGCAAGGAAGCCAAGATCTAATGAGACCATGTGAAGAGGATACAGGAGCCAAACAGGAAGGGTTCCTAATTTCTAAGATGACACAGTTTGAGTATCAAAAAAAAAGGATCAAAAAAGATACATATAGAATACATAAAAACCCATGAATTCCTAAAAATACCTGACTTTCTCTTTGTGAAATGTATTTCAGGATAAAAAAAGTAGCTGATAAGGTAAAGCTCTTCTTTATAAAATAATTCCAGTTAATAAATGCAGAAGGTGATAGAAATAGACCACAATCTGTCAACTAGTATTGAAATAATGAATTTAGACAATTATCTTCAACGGCTGCTAAAAGCAACAGGAAGAAGACAGGCAGGAGACACTACAATGGAAGGAGCAGGTTGCCAACATCTGAAAACACAAATCAGTCCTAGCATCAGCCAGAAAGATATCAGACATGATGAAATGCAAGAGAAAGTGCCTATCGCTGCCTGGAATGATTCTTTCTCTTAAAAAACAACTGAAACTGAATCTACTCAAGCCCCAAGCTGTAAATATCAGTGAATAGGAAACATGGGAATAGGAAAACAAAATAAATGCCACCTCAAAGAAGCAGTCATCCAAATCCATTTGTCAATAAGACAAATGACTTAGTTTCTCTAATAAATCAATAGTCTTTAAAATGGGGGGGGCAAAAGAGGGTTTTATAGGAAAAGAGACAAGAGAAAAATACATAGTGGTAATAAACTGCCCTTGTTTGGCTATAGATTTAACAAAGCTACTGTAAAAAGATATCTTTAAGACAATGATGGAAATCTGAATATGGACTGAGTATTAGATGGCACAAGGAATTATTGTTAATCTTAAGATATATATTGTCCAGTTTGGAAAGGGGCAGTTGGAGCCCTATATTGTTAATCTTATTAAGAATAATGGCTTAGTGGTTACTTAATATAATGCACTTACGAGTTAGGGATGCATAATGAGTTATTTACCTGTGTAATGACAATGTCTGGGATTGCCTTAAAATACCTCAGTGAAAAAAGTGGGTGAGGAGAAAAGATCAAGCAAAACTGGCAAAATGGTATTAATTGTGGAAGCTAGGGAATGGATACGTGCATGTTTATTTTACTATTTTCTACTTTAAATACATTTGAAAATTTTCAGTAATAGAAGAAAAGACAGAAGCCAGTGTGAAGGGGCTCCAACTGACCCCTTCCAAACTGGAAAGTTTGAGCAACAGAAGAAATAATGACTGCAATGAATTGAAAAGTACTAAATATATAAATATCCATCAGTTCAACAAAATAGAGAAAGTGACAACAATAAAATCTCAATAAATATACAAATAAATTAATCTCGGTTTGAAGATGGTTTTAAATAGCAGCTATACAAGGCTTGTGGGGGGAAAAAAGAAATTTGAAAATGAATTAGGTATTAGATGATATTAGGGAATTATTGTGAATTTTTCTTGGTAAGTAATGGTAATTAAATTATTAACAAAATGTTCCTAACATTAGATGAATGTTGAGATATTTAGGGGTGAAATGTCGTGATATGTGCTCCTCAAATTGATCTATTAAGTGGTATCTCAATTAAAATGCCAAGAAGAATTTTTGTGGAAATTGACAAGCTGATTCTAAAACATACATAGAAATTCAAAAGACCAAGAATAACCAAGGCATTATTGAAGGAAAAGAACAAAACTGTAGGACTTAATGACCATATATAAGATATATTATAAAGTTACATTAATTATGACAGTGATACTCATACAAAGAGAGAAAAATAAACCAAAGTGAACAGAATCCAGAAACAAATCTGTATATATAACCTAATCATTTGATTTATAAAAAAGATGACACCATAGAAGAGAAAGAACAATCTTATCAATAAGTGGTATTGGGTTGACTGGATGTCCATTTTGACCAAAAGAACATAGCCCTCTACCTATATCCATAACTCATACTGGCAACATACACAAAAATCAATTACAAATGAACTGTAAATATAAATGAGATTTTAAACAAAAACATAACATAAAAACTATCTTCATGACCTTGAGAAAGGTAAAGATTTTTTAACTAGGACAAACAAGGAGTAGCCACAAAGGGGAAAAGTCACGAATTGAGCAATATTAAAATTGAAATATTCAGTTCATCGAAAGACACTATTAAGAGATCAAACTCTAACTGAGATTTGCAATAAATATACCTAACAAACTATTTACATTCTTATTATACAGAAAACTCTCCTACAAATCAATAAGAAAAAGTTAGTCCGAGAGAAAAAGTGGTCAAAAGACTTAACAGGTACCTCATAAAAAGATATCCAGGCCAACAAACATATGGAAAGATGCACATATATCATCAGAGATAGGCAAATTAAAACCACAATCAGATACCATTCATAACCACTAGAATGCTTACTTTTTTTTTTTCTTAAAAAGAAAAGACAATGACAAGTGTTGGCAATATTCTCGAGCAATTGGAACTCTCAAAAATTTTTACTGGGAGTTCTTTAGTACAACCACTCTAGGAAACTGGCTGGCGGTATCTCCTAAAGCTAGTCATATACATAACCTATGATTCAGCAATTCTACTCTCAGGTATATGCTCAACAGAAACGTGTGCATATATCACCAAAAGAGATGTACTAGAATGTTCACAGTACTATTTACATGCCAAAAAATGGAAACAAGAAAAATGCCTCTTTCTTGTGATATATTCACATAATGGAATACATAGCAATGAGAATGAAGGAATTATCACAACATCTAAACAAAATCTTAAGCCAAAGAAGTCAGACTCCAAAAAATACATACTATTCTACTGTATTTTTACAAAGCCCAAAAACAGGCAAAATGATAGCAGTAATAGAAGCAGGATCGTGATTAATTTGGAGTCGAGCTGTGACTGGTAGGGGATACATTCAAGGGCTCTCAGGCGCTGATCATGTTGTTTCTTAACCTCATTGCTGGTTTACAGAGGTGTGTTTACAGAGTGAAAATGCTTTGAGGTGTACACTTATGTGCCCCTTTCTGCATGTATATAAGTTTACTTAAAAACAATGCCTGCAAATCTAAAATGGTTCAGCCAAAATATAGATCAAAAAGTAGATAAAAAATCATACCTCAATAAAAAAAAAATGGATGGCTGGATAGACAGACAGTGAGCAAGTGAGTCAACAAGTGAGCTAGTATGGCAAAAGTTAACCACTGTTGAAGCTAGGTTCAGAGTATAAAAGCATTCATTGTAACTCTACTTTAAATTTATACTTGTTTAGGGCTGGCCCGGTGGCGCAGTGGTTAAGTTCACACGTTCCGCTTCTCAGCAGCCCGGGGTTCGCCAGTTTGGGTCCCGGGTGTGGACATGGCACCGCTCAGAAAGCCATGCTGTGGTAGGCGTCCCACGTATAAAATAGAGGAAGACAGGCACAGACGTTAGCTCAGGGCCAGTCTTCCTCAGCAAAAAGAGGAAGATTGGCAGTAGTTAGCTCAAGGCTAATCCTCCTCAAAATAAATAAATAAATAAAATAAATTTATACTTGTTTAAATTTTTTATTAAAAAATGTTCAAGTAAAAAGAGTCATCATGCCTCTCAGCTCTTAATATTTATAACTAGGAAGTAATTCAAGCACCTGATATAATCTGACTTGTGAAAGGAAACTTTAAAAAATGAAATTTCTATACCCAGATTATGTCTTATAAAATAATAAAATAAAATATTCTGTATATTTTCTATTTATCATTAGTAAACAGAGAGAAACAGACAGGCAAACAGAAAGAAAGAGAGAACCACGCCACGGCTGAGTGCCTGACAGACTTTAATTCCATGAACTCCACCACCATTTAGCAAGTTACTATCCACTTCTGAGCCTTGGTTTTATCATCAGTAAGATGACCTTAGAGGGTAGTTTTTAACATTAGGGGGCAAACTATATTTAAAAGCTTATCTGTTACAGACAAGCACTGAATTCATTTCAATTTACCATACCAAATATTTACAGGCAACATATTATGAACACGCAGTGATAAGAGCAGTGAGAGAGGTAAGCAAATATGCTGTAGGATAACACACAATGCAACACAAACAGACTGAGGAAGAGCTGAAGATGGAGATCGAGATATGTCTTCCTATAGAGGCTGGCAGCTGACAATTCACCTAAATGGTAGCAAGAAGCTAGTCAGGAAGAAGAGATATAGGAAATTTATGTGGATGGATTAGACTGAGTAAGCAGAGTGCTGCATTAATACTATGAAGAAAAGTGACTGGGGGGGGGCAGTGTGGGAGGGTGTAGAAAGCAGAGTGAACAAAAAATGCAGAGAGTGACATGGATTATCCTGTTTTCCCACTAATATCTGTAGTTTGTGCCCTCACTTCCTTTAGGTTTCTGCTCAAATGTCACCTTACCAGGGAGGCCTTGTTGATCATCCTTTCTAAAATAGTACAACCCCTCCCCATCACCACCTTACTATAAATGTATTATATATACATTTATTGTCTGTCTCTCTAGTTCAAAAGACTTTGCTTTTGTTTTTATCTTCCACTGTTGTATCCTCAGTGCTTAGAACACTGGCACATAAAAGTTATTCAATAAAAAATTCTTTAATAATTGGATGGATGGATGCACAGTGAGTTGAAGCCAGGATGATGATGTTTAAATGCTGTGTAATTATGATTTGAATAGAGAATAAAGAGACATCAGCAATACCCTTCGAAAAAGTTCCTAAGTGTTTTGGTGTTATGAAATCTGCCTCATTGTTTATTCTAAAACAACTGAAAATTAAACCAGGCCTAGAAAAAAGAATCACCTCTTATTTGGGCAAGCATAACACACTAGTTACAGGAGAAGGAGGGAATAAATTGTTTGTTCAAGGAGATCCTTGGTTAAATTTTTCTTTAGAGCCTGAAAAACCCTCACCCTTATTATCAATTTAATGATTATTTTCCCTCACTTGGGTAAAGAATTGAAATAATAAATTGTGATTATAAACTAATATTCTCATAAGATAAATTACACATGACAAATGGAACAGAAAAACATATTTCACATTGCAAAAAACAGGATAAAAAAGACAAAGTTTACATTACACCAAACAGGTAATACTTGAGAAGCTACTAGGAAAAATCTTTGTCTGAAAAATCTGCCAGCTTGCCGTTCCGTGTTACCAGAGATCAAAAAAAGATTTGCATAATAAATCCAACTCGAATGAAATAAGAAATTTGTGATTGGATGTCCTATCTGTCAAGCATTTCTGCTCTATGAGAAGTTCTAAAGGGGATTAGCAAGGTTCCACCCTGTAAAGCTGACACCAGGTTACAAGCAAAACCCATTATGTTTGCTCCTCTAAAAATGTCAAGATTCAGTTCTATGCCAATATTTTTTAATGTCATGAGTAGAGGACTGAAACCAGTGCAATATCTGATGTGTAATTTTGTTTAGAGTAAAAAAATAAAATAAAAGTACATAATAATTTGAACGAGTCCCTATGTCTCTTAGGGCCCTAAAATTTCTGCTTTTTTGCGTATTTTTAAAAAGAACAAAAACAGCCTTGGCCTTGAAATTGAAGTCACACCCGATTTTGGAAAGTATCTAATTCACTGGGCTCTGCAGGACGGGGACAGGAGCGATCAGAAGCCTTCAGGGGGAGTAAAATACTGAGGTTTGAAGGGAACAGAAGGAAGAATGTGGGTTCAGAGTGTGGGAAGGGAGTTGCGAAAGTTCTGAGGCTACAAGGGGGCGGGGTGAAGGATGGGAGTAGAGGTAGGAAGGAAATCTGTGGTAGAGGGAATGATTCAGGCTCAGAAAGATCATGAAGAGGATCGGGGATAATGAGGAGAGTTGAACGACCAAAGATAAAAGGACCACAAGAGTCAGAAGGGGGAGGGGATGACGGCCTGCCATCTCCGGAGGAGTAGGAGGGCGGAAAGCACAAGCATCAGTGAGACTACCGGAACCACAAGCATCAGAAACATCCTTCATACTATGTACTCTAGGGATGAATTCTTCTTTCCACTCCACGTTAGAGCAAAGAGGAAAGCTTCCCTGGAGTGTTTCGGCGTTCACTTGCGAGAATTACCAGTCCCTTTCTTTACACTCACCTTGATGAAACAGACGGCAACACGACGACGGCGTGACCGGAAGTGCTATCGTCTTTTGTTTGGCAGAAGGTTAAGCTTCTGCGCCACACAATCCCGCCCGCTCAACTTCCCTCCAGGCAACTTCCTGTGCCTCTCTAGCAAGCTCTTGCAATCCTTTAACTCGCTGGCTCTCTCGCCAGATCAGAACCCGGATAGTGATGTAAACTAGGCTAGGAGAGGGAATCGGTGACTTTTTCCAAATCCTAGCTCTAGTCTTCCCAGGAACTGCAGCGTCTCTGACAAACCCAATGTATTCAATTTGTCACCTCGCCTTGTTGATTCAGCCTTTGAAATACCTCCCTTACCCTTAGTCCCTTAACTTTTGGATGTCAATAGTCACATGTTTACTATACTGGTTTACTGTTTTCTAGCTCACCATTTTGAAAAAAAGTTCATTTTTATTAGTGGCATACTTCGATTTCAGGATTTAAAAATCTTAAATCTAAATCATTTTTGTATTACGATGGTATCCAAAGAGTTACACATCCTATTCAAGTTTCCAAATAAATTAAGGTGAACTCATTTAGAAAGCATTCTTGTGTACTTATATACTCCCTGAGGAAATGACAACTGACAAAAACTTTCAATAATAAGAATAATCTTTACTCTGGTTAAAAGTTCAATATTGAATTACCTATTGCCACTATCTCCAGAAAGTTCTTCTGGGCCCGAAATCTATACCTCAGTTATCCTCTTTTGTGGTTATTTTCAGTCAATCCACAAGTATATACTGAGCACCTATCATGTGCCAAACACTATGCTACACAGAAGGGCATTGCACCAGGAGCCTACAGGGGGTAAAAGTGACATTTAAACATGTAAAAGTCCAGCATAAAATACGTGATTATCAATGTTTGTTCAATGAATAAATGACCAAAATGTGGTCAACGTAATGATGGGAGCCAGCACAAGGTCCTTACATTGCTGGTATTTTTATACTTAATTTCAACATTTTGACTCATATTTTGTCATTCAACCAACAGATGTTGAACAACCCACTCAGTGTAAAGTTCTGTTCCTGATATTTCCCGTATAAAGAAGAATAAGACATAGTCCTGGATTTCAAGACCCTCCAACCAGTGGGGGAAAAGAACGCATAAACAACTAGCAGCACTATAATGTGACAATAATAATCAGTAAAGAGGAGACAGCGTAGGAACTATGGCTATCACATTGATGGGTGAATACTAAAAACCTAAAATAGACCTTATCTCCTAGAGGATGCTCAATACAGACTTGTTTAATGTTGAATAAATGATTAAATGGATGAATGAAAGGGAAGGATGGCAGTGGAGTTGAAGTATAATGTGAAAAGAGCAGTGGTGAGAGATGAGGCTGGATGTAAGAAGAGGCCAGAGAAGAAAGGATCTTACATGTCATGTTATGGAGTCTAGGCTTAATTATGAGGAAAACAGGAAGTCAAAGAAGAATTTTAAGGAAGAAAGTATATAGTAATATTTCAAACCAGAATATAGAAAATGGGTTGTACTGGTGCAATCTGGAGGCAGAGAGGTTGGTTTAGAGGATATTGTGGTAATCAATGAACAAATACAGAAAATTAGGGGCTTATGCTGTTAGGAATTAATTGTATTTGGGAATTGAGCTGAAAAAAATTAGCCAATGGATTATCAGAAATCCAGAGGTGTTGAAACTTGACTATTTTCCTTGACTCTGTTCACATTCAAAACTTTTGTTAGTTCATGCAACAAATATTTACTGAGCAGTTAATATGCACCAGGCTCTGAGGATAGAGCTGTGACTAAATGGAGAAAAATTTCTGCCCTCACAGGAGTTACGTTCTTGTGTCAGATAATAAAATTTTTAAGAAAATATATGCTAGAATGTGACAAGTAGGGGCTGGCCCCGTACCCTATGGTTAAGTTCCCAGGCTCCGCTTGGGCAACCCAGGGTTTCGCTGGTTCGAATCCTGGGCACGGACATGGCACCGCTCATCAGGCCACACTGAGGCAGCGTCCTACATGCCACAACTAGAAGGACCCACAACTAAAATACGCAACTATGTACTGGGGGGCTTTGGGGAGAAGAAGGAAAAATTTTTAAAAAATAAAAATCTTTAAAAAGTGACAAGTGCTATGAAGAAATAAAGCAGGTAAGTAGGATAGCAATGTATGTGAGAGGGGGTAGGGGTTGCCATTATAGAAGGGCTCACTGAAAAGGTGATGTATGAACAACATTTATAGACTTGATCCACTTCTCTCAGTCACCAGGATCACTATCTTAGTTCAGATTCTCCATATTTCTCCCTAAATCCCAACTCCTTATCATGGTATACAAAAGCATTGGTAGCCTAATTCTGTCTCTCTCTCTCTAGCTTCATCTCTCACCACTCAGCCTCTTCCACCCTAAGTCCAAGTCTCACACAGCTGCTTATAGTTTGGAAAGTGCACTAGGATCTCAAATCTTTGTGCTGTCACGCTCTAACTCGTATTCACCCTTCATATTTTATCTCTTTCAGGACATCTTGCTGACTCTTCCTTTTACTCCTTAACCAAAACCAGACATCTGCTCCTCTTCTCTGCTTTTGCCACGTATCCTATTCTTATCATTTTTTTTTCATTCACTCAACATTTGTTGGTCAACTACTGTGTGATTGTCACCGTTCAAGGCAGTAGAGATACATGCATAAACAAAGGAATGAAAAAATCCTTGCACTTTGGAACTTACATTTTAGTGAGGAAGACATGCAATAAACAAAATAACAATAAATATGAAACTTATAAAGCAGTAGTTCTCAACTCTGGGTGCCCATTAGAATCACTAGGAGAGCTTTTGTCTTTCTTCTTCTTTTAATACCAATGCCTGATCCCCATCCCAGCCAAAATTAATCTAAAGCCCTAGGGGTGCGGCCAGGCATTTATATATATTTTTAAAGCTCCTTAAAGTGTTTCTGATGCACAGAGGAGGTTGAAAACTATTACCCTACAGGTTGTGCCTCAGGAAAAAACAAATGATCCCGGAAGGACAGTCTGAAAAGCTAGAAGGAATGGAGAGTAAACAAAATGGTAAACTTGTATTTCAATCTAAAAACAAATATGGTATGTAAAAAAACATAATAATTATGACTGAGTTCTGGGGTTGAAGAAAATGGTGATTCAAAGATTATGAACAAAACTATTATATATCTCAAGAAGAGATGGACATAAGAATTAAATTGTTTGAGAGAGAAGTTAATATATTTTTAAAGTCCAGACATTAAGTTAAATAATTGTAATAAATATTCAAGTGTTACTACTAAAATAGCAGAAGCACAGTGAGAGTAAAAAATAGAAAAGGAAAAATGCATAAATTTAAATCCATAGAGAGATAAAATGGAATAGGATAAAAAATTTCAATCATTAAAAACAGGAAGCACAGACCTACATAAACAAAAAGACATATGGATTGATGGATAGTGTTTACCCCTGGGGTAGGTGATGAGAGGCAGGGGAGGATCTCATAGCCAGAGAAAATTTATTAATGTTTATCTTGCTCTTGGCTTGAGAAATGGTCAGAAGTGTTCATTATACCATTGCTTTTATAATTTACAAATATATTATGTATATTATTTTGTATATATCATATATTACAATAAAGATACAGAGAATAATTTAAAAAAATAATTAATTACCAAAAGATGAGATAAAATGATATACAATAAAAACTTTCCATCTTATATCTGGCCCTTAGCCACCCAGTGAGTTTCTTATTCTTTCAAAGATATTTTATACATATGCAAGCAAACAATTGTATATGTATTTTTTACATTTTTACCAAACGATAGCATATGATATAAACTATTTTGCACCATGATTTTTTTCACTTAACTATATATGTACCCCTTCATTTCACCTTGGTGTGTAAAGAGATTTGTCATTTTTAAAAATTGCATGCAGTAAATTACTTTTTTGGCATGTACAGTACTGTGAATATTAGCACATGCATAGATTCATGTAACCACACTACAGCCAGAATACAGAATGATGGCTAAACCCCTCAAAGTCCCTACGATACCGTTTTAGTCACACAGTCCTCCCCGCTTCTCAAGCCTGGCAAAGACTTATCCGTTATGTTTCAATCTCGTTTCTTCTTTTCTAAAATGTCATATAAATGGAAGTATAGAATGTGTAACCTTTTGAGACAGACTTTCTTTACTTAGGATAACACTTTTGAGATTAACTTAGGTTGTTGTATGTATTGATCATTCATTAGTTTTTATCTCTGAATGGTATTTTGTTGTATGGATATATCATAAATTGTTTATCCATTCACCAATTGAAAGATATTTGGATGGTTTCCACTTTGGGAGATGATTAATTGAGCAGCTATAACATTCATAAGGAGATTTTTGTGTCAACGTAAGTTTTAATTTCTCAAAACAAATGCCTAGGAGTAAGATTGCTCATAAATGGTTATGATATGTAGATGTTTAACTGAAAAAAAACTGTGAAAACATTTTCTAAAGTGGCTGTATCATTTTGCGTTCCCACCAGCAATGTGTGAAAGTTCTAATTGCTCCACATCCTTGCCAATACTTAGTACTCATCATACTTTTCATATGTTAGCCATTCTAACAGATATGTAGCAGAATCTCTTTGTGGTTTTAGTATGCACACCGTTTGTTAAAAGGACTACCGTTTCTCCATTGAATCTGCACCTTTGTAAAAAATCAATTCACCGTTTTTGCATTGGTCTATTCCTGAACCCTCTGTTCTTTTTCACTAATCTATGTGTCATCCTTCACCAATACCACACTGTCTTGATAACTGCAGTTTTAAAGTAAATCTTAATCTCAAGTGGTGTGATTCCTTCAAATTCGTTTTTCTTTTTCAAAATTGGTTTGGCGATTCTAATTCCTTTCAGTTTTGCTATAAATTATGGAATTAGCTTTTCTATAACTACAAAAAAATCCTGTTGTGATTTTTATTGAAATTATGTTAGACCTATAGATTAATTTGGGGATAACTGTCATCTTACTATGTAGACTCTACAAATCCTTGAACACTAGATGTTTTTTCATTTCTTTTGATCTTAAATTTCTTATTTTATAGTTTTCAACATGCAGATCCTGTTTATTTTTGTTGTCGTTGTTAAATTCACACCTAATTGCTTCCCATTTTTGGAAGGGAAGTTGTATTGTTTTCTTCAATTTTGTTTTCTGCAGCTATTGTAAATGTTTTTTTTAATTTAATTAGTATTTTATAGATATCTGATTGATTTTGTGTGTTGACTTATATCCTGAGTTTTTGTTAAATTCACTTGATATTTCTAGGGGTTTTTGTTTTGTAGATTCCTTAGGAATTTTTCCTAGACAATTATGTCATCTGCGAATAAGGAAAGGTTTTTTTCCCTCTTTCCAGTTAGTATGAATTTTATTTCTTTTTCATGCCTAATTGCACTGTTCAGGACTTCCACCACAATATTGAACAGGAGTGGTGAGAAGAACCTCTTTGCCTTGTTCCAGAAGTTAGGGGGAAAGCATTCAGTTTTTCAAACCCTGGCCGAGGGGTTAAGTTGGTGCGCTCCACTTCGGCCGCCGAGGGTTTCGCCAGTTTGGATCCTGGGCGCAGACACAGTGTTGCTCTTTAGGTCATGCTGAGGTGGCGTCCCACATGCCACAGCTCGAAGGACCCATAACTAAAACATACAACTATGTACTGGGGGGATTTGGGGAGAAAAAGCAGGAAAAATATCTTATTAGAACTGATAAATGTGCTTAGAAAGTTTGTAAAGTACAAGATCAATGCACAAAAATCAATTGTACTTTTATACATTAGCATTGAACAATCTGAAAATGAAATCAAGGAAACAATTCCATTTACTACAGAATCAAAACACATAATTAGGAATAAATTTAACAAAAGAAGTTTAAAAGTTATATTCTTGGGTTACAAAACACTTAAAAGTAATTCAGGAAGACCTAAATAAACGGAAAGAAATCCCATGTTCATGACTCAGAAGACTCAGTATTGTTCAGATGACAATACTCTCCAAATTGATCTACAGATTCAATGCAATCTCCATCAAATCATACGTGGATTTTTTTGCAGAAATTGACAACGTAGCCCTAAAGTTCATATGGAAGTTCACGGGATTCACAATGGCTAAAACAATATTTAAAATAAGAACAAAGATGAAGGACACAGAATTCCTGATTTTAAAACTTTCTAAAAGCTAGAGAAATCAAGACACTGTAGTATTGGTGTAAAAGTAGACATGTAGATAAATGGAATAGAATGGAGAGTCCAGAAATAAACTCTTGCAATTATGGTGTATTGATTTTCATTGAGTGTCAAGACAATTCAATAGTTGAAAGAATAGTCTTTTCGGTGGCCCTGAGCAACTGAATATCCACATGCAAAACAATGAAACTGGAACCATGCCTTATACTATATGCAAAAATTAGCAAAAAATGGATCATAGGTCTAAATATTGGGGCTAAAGCTATACAAATCTTAGAAGAAAATATAAGAGTAAATCTTTGTGACTTTGAGTTAGGCAAAGCCCTCATATATGACGCAAATGCATAAACAACAAAATAAAAAATAATAGGTAAAGTTGTACTCATAAAAATTAAAACTTTTCACGCTTCAATGAATATCATCAAGAAAGTGAAAAAAAAGCTTTTTGGTTTCATGTAGTCCCATTCTTTATTTTTTCTTTTGTTTCCCTTGCCTGAGGAGACATGGTATTTGAAAAGTTTCTGCTAAGACCAATGTCAAAGAGCATACTGCCTATGTTTTCTTCTAGAAGTTTTATGGTTTCAGGTCTTACATTCAAGTCTTTAATCCATTTTGAGTTATTTTTTTGCATATGGTATAAGATAACAGTCTACTTTCTTTTTGCCTGTGACTGTCCAGTTTTCCTAACACCATTTATTGAAGAGACTTTCCTTTCTCCATTGTATGTTCTTGGCTTGTTTGTTGAAGATTAGCTGCCCGTAGATGTGTGGTTTTATTTCTGGGCTCTCAATTGTGTTCCATTGATCTGTTTGTCTGTTTTGTGCCAGTACCATGCTGTTTTGCTTTGTAGTATAGCTTTGTAGTATATTTTGAAATCAGAGAGAGTGATACCTCCAGCTTTGTTCTTTTTTTCTCAGAATTGCTTTGGCTGTTTGTGGTCTTTTATTGTTCCATATAAATTTTAGGATCCTTTGTTCTATTTCCATAAAAAATGTCAGAGAGCATGAAAACACTAATTCGAAAAGATATATGTACCCCTATGTTCACTGCAGCATTATTCACAATAGCCAAGACTTGGAAGCAACCAAAGTGCCCATCAACCAATGAATGGATAAAGAAAACATGGTATATATATATACAATGGAATACTACTCAACCATAAAAAAGACAGAATCATGCCATTTGCAACATGAATGGACCTTGAGGGTATTGTGCTAAGTGAAATAAGTCAGACAGAGAAAGACAAATATGGTATAATTTCACTCATATGTGGAAGATAAATGAATAAACACATAGATAAGAAGAACAGATTGGTGGTTACCAGAGGAGAAGGGGGTGGGGGAGGGCAAAAGGGGTAAAAGGGCACATATGTATGGTGATGGATGGAAACTAGACATTTCATGGTGAACATGATGCAGTCTATACAGAAGCTGAAATATAATAATGTACACTTGAAGTTTATACAATGTTACAAACCAATGTGACCTCAATAAAATAGCTATTTTAAAAAGTGGAAAGAAGACACTCTAAATGGGAAAAAAAAAGTTTGCAAATCATGTATCTGATAACAGACTTGTATATATAATACATAAAGAACTTGTAAAACTCAAAAATACAAAGAGAACTCAACTTAAAAAAATGAGCAATAGATCTAAATAGACATTCCTCTGAAGGAGATATACAAAAGGCCAGTAAGTACATGAAAAGATGCTCAACATCATGAGCCATCAGGAAAATGCATACCAAAACCATGAAGAGAGGAATTATGAATACAACCCAGCCAGTCATTCAGACTGTCCACCAGCCCATCCCCAGGGACCCAAAGACTGAGTTTTAGTGAAAGATTACAGTAACAAAAGAAGGATGCAAAACCAAAGGAAGCATAACAGTTCCCTGGGCATGGGGCCTGAGATAATTTTGGTGATGAGCAAGGTGAGAAAAACTGGGAGCAAAAGAAACCTCCCTGAGTTCTCTCAAAACCATTTAGGTGGAATTTGGCAAGGACTGTAGTTTCTGAAGACTAGGTGGGAGCAGAATCAAAGAAATATTCCTGTTTAATTATTACTTTATTTCTTGGCTGCGGAGGTCTAGGAAACAGGAAAAATTGGTAATTGGCAGACAAAAAAATCATAAACTCAGGAAAGACTACCACTGATTTTTAAATAAAGTTTTTGGCTTGCTATCTAGAGAGGAAAGATGTAAAAGAGGAAGTAAGCCATTACTTTTTCCACAGCATCATGCTGCTTTTCTTGATCAAAGTCATGGTCATAATTCCAGTAGCATAACTCACTTTCCCTAGCATCTATTGACGTTCTACCATGTGAATGATAAATAACTGGTAACAGTGCAATTGGGGTGGATTTTAGTGTCAATCTGGGAAAATCTGAATACTTAGGCCCAGTGTTGTTGGACAAAAAACATTGGCAATGATGTGGAGAAAAGGGAACCCTGGTGTGTTGTCATTGGGAATGTAAATTGGTGCAGCTACTATGAAAAACAGTATGGAGTTTCCTCAAAAAATTTAAAATAGAACTACCATATGATCCAGCAATTCCACTTCTGGGTACTTATCCAAAGAAAATAAAAACACTAATTTGAAAAGATATATGACCCTCAAGTTCACTGCAGCATTATTTACAATAGACAAGACATGCAAGCAACCTAAGTGTTTATTGATGATAAAGAAGATGGAGCACATATATATAATGGAATACTATTGAACCATAAAAACAAAGAAACTAGTGCCATTTGTGACAACATGGATGGGGCTTGAGGGCATTATGCCAAGTGAAATAAATCAGACAGAGAAAGACAAATACCATATGCTCTCACTTATATGTGGAATTTAAAAGAAAACAAAACAAACAGAAAACCAAGCTCATAGATACAGAGAACAGACTGGTAGTTGCCAGAGGCAGGGAGTAGGAGGTGGGCAAAATGGGCAAAGAGGTCAAAAGGCACAAATTTCTGATTATAAAATCAATAAGTCATGGGGATGTAATGTACAGCATAGTGACTATAGTTAATAATACTGTATTGTGTATTTGAAAGTCGCTAAGAGAGTAATCCTAAAAGTCCTCATTTCAAGAAAAAAATTTGTTTTGTAACTATGTATGGTGATGGATGTTAACTAGACTTATTGTGGTGATCATTTTGCAGTATATACAAATACTGAATCATTATGTTGTACACCTGAAATTAATATAATGTTATATGTCAATTATACCTCAATAAAAAAATAAAGTAAAAAAAATCCACTCTGTTCTGTAATAGCCACCTGTAAAAGAAAATCTGAAATGAGACTATTTCTAGAAAACAAGGATTAACAGCTGAAGTGTGACAGCAATAAAATTACATGGCTTTATCCTCAATCTACAGATTTACTGCAATCCCAATCAGAATGCCAATGACATTCTTCATGGAAACAGAGCAAAGAATCCTAAAATTAATACGGGGCAACCAAAGACCCCAAATGGCTAAGGTAGTCCTGAGAAAAAAGAACAAAGCTGAAGGTATCACAATCCCTGACTTCAAAATGTACCACAAAGCCAGAGTGATCAAAGCGGCATGGTATTGGTACAAAAACAGACACACAGATCAATGGAACAGAATTGAAAGCCGAGAAATAAAACCGCACATCTATGGGCAGCTAATCTTCGACAAAGGTGCCAAGAACATACAATGCGGAAAAGATAGTCTCTTCAATAAATGGTGTTGGGAAAACTGGACAGCCACATGCAAAAGAATGAAGGTAGACCATTATCTAACGCTATACACAAAAATAAACTCAAAATGGATCAATGACTTGAAGATAAGTCCTGAAACTATAAAACTCCTGGAAGATAATATAGGTAGTACACTATCTGACATCAAACTAAAAAGGATCTTTTTGAATACCATGTCTTCTCAGACAAGGGAAACAAAAGAAAAATAAACAAGTGGGAGTTCATCAGACTAAAGAGCTTCTGCAAGGAAAAGAAACTAGAATCAAAACAAAGAGACAACCCACAAATTGGGAGAAAATATTTGCAAATCATATATCTGACAAGGGGTTAATCTCCATAATATATAAGGAACTCACACAACTTAACAATAAAAAAACAAAGAACCAGATAAAAAAATGGGCAGTGGATATGAGCAGACATTTTTCCAAAGGGAGATATACAGATGGCCAATAAACACATGAAAAGATGTTCAACATCAGTAATCATCAGGGAAATGCATTAAAACTACATTAAGATACCACCTTACACCTTACACCTTACAGCCGTTAAAATGGCTATAATCTCTAAGACTAAAAATAACAAACGTTGGAGAGGATGTGGAGAAAAGGGAACCCTCATGCACTGCTGGTGGGAATGCAAACTGGTGCAGCCACTATGGAAAACAGTATGGAGATTCCTCAAAAAACTAAAAATTGAACTACCATACGAGCCAGCTATCCCACTATTGGGTATCTACCCAAACAACTTGAAATCAACAATCCAAAGTAGCATATGCACCCCTATGTTCATAGCAGCTCTATTCACAATAGCTAAGACATGGAAACAATCCAAGTGCCCATCAACTGGTGATTGGATAAAGAAGATGTGGTATATATATATATATACAATGGAATACTACTCAGCCATAAAAAAGACAAATTCATCCCATTTGCAATAACGTGGAAGGACCTGGAGGAAATTATGCTAAGTGAAATAAGCCAGACTGAGAAAGACAAACACCAGATGATTTCACTTGTATGTGGAATATGAACAAACACATGGACAAAGAAAACAGTTCAGTGGTTACCAGGGGAAGGGGGGTGGGGGGTGGGCACAGGGTGTGAAGGGAAGCACTTATGTGGTGACAGACAAGAAATAATGTACAACTGAAATCTCACATCAATGTAAACTATTATGAACTCAGTTTAAAAAAAAGAAAAAAAGATTACATGGCTTTATCCTGAGTATAGCATAAGTTTCCTCAAGGTCAAAATGAAAGAAAGACAAGGTAGCTAGCTTCCAATAAAACAGAGTAGTGGAGACAGATGAGGGAGCCTTCTAAGAGTGCTTGAAAATTATATATCTTGATTTGGGCAATGATTGTCCAGATATATAAGTGATTGAATCATACACATATGAGTAGTGCATATTATTGCATGTAAAGTACTTTAATTCAAGACAATAAGAAAAACCCAGATACTTTTGCTTATGGACAATAGGGAGGAAAAAACACCAGATTTATCCTCATAGCTGAGACAACCAAAAAATGTGTCAAACTGTGTGAAACATCAGTTTTCCAGTCACTATAGATCCAGAAATCCAGCAACGGAAACAAATGAGGCAAGCTCAAAGATTTCCCAGTTTGTTGCCTTCAGAGATTTTTCTGGGCTATGGTGCAGGCAAGGAGTATTGAAGAGCAGACTGATGGACTCCCTGTATTGAGAAGATGGAGCTGAGTGTCCAGAGAGACCTAAGTGGCTAGAATTTTCAGGAGAGAGTACTAAAGAGGACAAACTTCACAGAGGTAAAATTACAGAGATTCCCCTTCAGCATTTAGCTGAGGACTGATTAGAACATGCATGTGAGGAAAGTACCCAGGGCCTGGTAGAGAATCACTCGAAAGAACTAGAGCTAACAGTGTCTGGGGTGAATGCAGGGCTAGAAATAATGCTTGCTCCTACCAGCCACATTAGAAAACCTCAAAATTCATGGGGCATTCGGTAGAGTACACAGAAGGGTAGCTTTAGTAGTAGGGAATAATTAGGCCTAGATTGAGCACTATTCCAGTCCTGTAACAAAACTTAAAAGCATAACCCAAAAGGATCAAACAGTTTACAGGTACCTTAACCATGTCCTAAAACTATGTCAAGAATATTTATATGAATACAGACATGTTCAGCACTGAACAAGGTAAAATCTACATTGTCTAGCTAGTATTCAATTAAACATTACAAAGAATGCAAAAAGCATAAAAATATAAACTATATTTAGAAGAAAATTCAAACAATTGGAATTGATTCAGGACTGGTAGAGATGTTAGAATTAGCAGGCATAGACATTTAAATAGACATTATAACTGCATTCCATATGTTCAAAAAGTTAAGTAGAGACATGGAGTATATGAAAATAACCCAAATAGACATTCTGGAGATGAAAACTAGAATTTGTGTGATGGAAAATATGATAGATGAAATTAATGGCAGATTAGACATTGGAGAAAAAAAGATTAATGTGCTTGATGGCATAAACTATACAAAATGAAACACAGGGAGAAATACGAATTCTGAAAAATGACCAGAGTATCAGTGAGCTATGGGACAACTTCAAGTGACTAATGGATGAATAATTGGAGTCTCTGAAAGAGGAGAGAGGGGAAGGAGACAGAAAAAAAATGAAGAAATAATGGCTGAAATTTTAAAAATTTGTTGAAAACTGTAAACCCATAGAGCCAAGAAAAAAATAAATTCAGAGCACAAGAAAAATGAAGAAACTACACCTATGCAAATTATGATCAAATTGCTTAAAACCAGTGAAAAAGAGAAAATCATAAAAGTACCCAGAGATAAAAGACATCCAATGTATAGAATAACAAAGAGAATGATTACATCAGATTGTTCCTTGGAAACAATGCAAGCAAGAAGACAGTGGGAAAATGTCTTTAACATTCTGAAAGAAAAAAATATCTAGGTAAAATTCTATATCTGGCAAGAATATCCTTCAAAAGTGAAGATAAAATAAAGACATCTTTTAGACATACAAAAGCTGAAATAATTTATTATCAGCAGACTTGTACTACAAGAAATGTTAAAGTACTTCATGCAGAAGGAAAATGATATCAGATGGAAATATGTATCTATAGAAAGGAATAGAGAAGGCCAGAAATTGTGTGATATTGTTATTTATAGTAAGAAGTATATATTTTGTCTTCATCCACTGTTCCTGGCTCCTAAAATCCTTATAATTTCCTATATAAGTGTCATAGGGGCATCTTTTGTTATAATATTTGGTCTTTTGTCTTCAGTTCTTGAAATAGCTTCAGAGCATAAAGGTGGAATCGATGTCTTTTGTTATTCATAACAAACCCCTTTCAACCACACCTGAGATTATGTTAAGAGGTGACTTTTGGAAAGCCCCTAAGGATGGGGGCTGGTTGCCAGGGGAACCAACCTTGATTAGAGGGCTGGAACTTTCAGTCCCACCCCCTCCCAATTTCTGAGGGTGGGAGAAGGGTTGGAACTTGAGTTTAATCACCAATGGCCAAAGATTTAATCATCATTCCTATATAATGAAGCCTCCATGAAAACCCAAATGGACCAGTTCAGAGAGCTTCCAGGTTGGTGAACACCTGGAGATGGAGGAGAGTGCTGGGCTTAGAGAGCATGAAAACTCTGTGCCCCTTCCCACATACTTTGCCCTATGCATCTCTTCCATGTGACTGTTGCTGAGTTGTATCTTTTTATAATAAGCCAGTAATCTAGTAAGTAAATTTTTTCCTGAGTTCTGTGAGCTGCTCCAGCAAATTAATCAAACCCATGGAGGGAGTCATGGAAACCTCCAATTTATAGTTCATAGGTTAGAAGTACAGGTGACAAATTGGATTTATGATTGGCATCTGAAGTTGGAGGGGGAAGTCTTGTGGGACTTAGTCCTTAACCTGTGGGATCTGACACTCTCTCTAGGTAGAGAGTGTCAGCATTGAGTTAAATCGTAGGACACCTGGCTGGTGCAGAATCTTTTGGTGTGGGAAACCACTTCCCCAAATACACATACATCTGGTGTCAGAAGGGAAGTAGTGTTGTAGTAGAGAATTGATAGTGTAGGAGACACACTGAAGTGTGTTTTTCCTCTAGAAATGGTAGCAAAAAGGATAAATATATGAAAATATTTTTTCTTATTATTTAAATTTTTAAAAGAAAATTGACGTTTAAACAAAAAGTAGTAATGTATTGTGAGCTTTGTAACATATGTAAAAGTAAAATGTATGCAACAAAGGAATAAAGACCAAGAGGGGAGAATAAGCAGACTATTTTAAGAATCTTGTGTTGTATACAAAGTGGTATAATATTACTTGAAAGTAGACTACAATAAGTTAAAGACAGTACGCCATAAGTCCAAGACTGACCACTACAATACCAAAACAAAAAGTTATAAGTAATAAGCTGATAAAAGGGATAAAATGGAATCAGAAAAATACTTGACCAATGGAAAAGAAGGCAGAAAAAGAGGGGAAAAAATTACAGAGAACAGATAGGACAAATAGAAAATGAATAGAAAAATATTAAACTCAACCCAAACTGTATCGATAATGACAAAATGTAACTGGTCTGAACACCCCAATTTAAAGTCATAGATTGGATAAAAATGCAAGACACAACTATGTTCTACCTATAAGAAATACACTTTAGTTTTAAAGTCACCAATAGCATAAAAATAAAAGGTTTGATAAAGAAAAATCATGATAGCTCTAGCAGAAAGAAACCTGGAGAAGCTGGATTTGTAAGAGATAAAATAGATTTTAGGACAAAGAATATTACCACGGAAAAAGAAGAATATTTAGTAATGATAAACTGGTCAATTAAATAAGAGGACATTATAATCATAAATGTTTATGTACCTAACAACAGAACATCAAAATACATGCAGCAAAATCTAACAGAACTGCTGTGTTAGGAAAAAACCCAGTCTTCTTCCTGTTTCTCCTCTACTCCCACACTACCATCACACTCACAACATTACTAATACCAGATGAGTGTGGGGTTTTCTCACACCAAGCTATTCTGTGATATCAGCTGGACGTCCTACAATTTGACTCAATACAATTCAATTCTGACACTCTCTACCTGGAGATAACAGCAGATCCTACAGATTAAGGACTCAGTCCCACAAGACTGCTCCCACCCCACTTCAGATACCAACTGCAAGTCAGAGTTGTCACCTGTGCTTCTGACCGATGGGCTATAAATCTGAGGTTCCCACAACCCCCTCTTAGGTTTTGATTAATTTGCTAGAGCAACTCACAGAACTCAGGGTTACTTACCTTTACCAGTTTACTAAAGGACATGATAAAGGATACAGATGAACAGCCAGATGAAGAGATACATAGGGCAAGGTCTGGGAGGGTCCTGAGCACAGGAGCTTCTGTCCCCATGGAGTTGGGGTGCATCACCCTTCTGATACCTGGATGTGTTCATCAACCTGGGAGATCTCCGAATCCCATACTATGGATTTTATGGAGGCTTTCTCCTGAAGGTATGATCATTTTTTAACTCCACTACCAGCCCCTCTCCCTTCCCTGGAAGATGGCAGGTAGAGTTGAAAATTCCAAGCTTTTAACCATGGGTTTGTCTTTCTAGTGACCAATCCCCATCCAGGAGCCCACCCAGAGTCACCTCATTAGAACAAAAGATGCTGCTAGTCCTCTTATAACGTAGGAATTTACGAGGGTTTCAGGAGACCTGTGTCAGGAACCAGGGTCAAAGACAAAACATTAGAACAAAAGATGCTCCTAGGGCAATTATCGCTTAGGAATTTACAAGGATTTTAGGAGCTCTGTACCAGAAACTGGGGGTGGAGACCAATAAAAGTATTTTCTATTATGTCACAACTTCAAAGAGAAATATTCAAGTCCACAATCATAGTCAGGAATTTCAATACTCCTCTCTCAATAACTGATAGAAAATGTAAGCAGAAAATCAGCAATGATATGAATGAAGCTGGCTTGAATAACACAATCAACTGGATAGACTTGATTGACATTTATAGAACACTCTACCTAATAACAGTAGAATACACATTCTTCTCAAGTTCACATGCAACATTTAGCAATATAGATCATATCCTGTGGAATAAAAACAAGTCTCAATATGTTTTAAAGGAATCAAGCCGTGCAAATGTCAACGAAAATAATCCATAACCGATCTATAAATGAAAATTTGGGTGAGTTTATTCTGAGTCAAAATGTGAGGACCATGGCCTGGGGCCTTCCTTCCTGAAGGAAGGAAGAGCACCAAAGAAGTGGAGTGTACAGAGTGGTTATATACCCTCAAAGAGGATATTTTGCATATGATTGAAATGTCCCTTTTACAATAGTCACTAGACTGCTCTGTCAGCACAGCAATTGATGGACACAGCAGATAGTAGGTCTACTGTCCTGGTGGACACAGCAAGGTGGCAGTTCTGTTGTCTCAACCTGGGTGGTCACAGGTGAGCACAGCAATCAGTTCCTACCTAAGGAAAGATGCTTATCCTTAAGGAAATGTCAGTGTGGAGGGAAGTTGCACCTTTATCTTAAAGCCATTTGTTCATATCTTCAGGACATAGCAAATGCTTAAGCAGCTATACAACGCATGCTCAATGGTCATGTCAGGCCCTTTTGGAAAAAACAAAGTCAGGCCAAATTGGGTTTACACCAATGGCTTCCTCATATGCTCCATTATATCCTATTGCTTGCCATTTCTATTTGTTAGAAAGTGTATTCTCAGACAATAAAAGTATTAAATTAGAAATCAATAATGGAAAGACTGGAAAAATCCCGAAATATTTGGAAACCACATAACAAACTTATAAATAACTCATGGATCATAGGATAAATCAAAAGGGAAATTAAAAAGTATTTTATGAAATTTTATGAAAGTATTTTATGAATTTCGTTAAATGAAAATGAAAATACAACATATCGAAATGTGTGGGATGCTGCTAAAGAAGTACTTAGACCAAATATTGAATCACTATGTTGTATACCTGAAACTAATACCCCCAAGGTATGTTAACTTTACATTAACAATTTTATCATGTATTATTCAGATACCAAGAGGTTCTTATATAATGTATCATGGATTACCATGTACACTATATTTGCAGCCATGTTTACAAATTTGTGTCTGAGGTAATTTAGCAATACCTAGGTCCATATAATGACAAGAGTGCAATAGTAAAAGTAAAAGAAGTAGGATGGAATCCATGAAACTTGAAATCTAATCAACTATACTGGGCACAGACTGTAGAAAAACTAATAAACAGAAAGTAAGTGGACTGTCAGTATGGAGTCTAGAAAGTGGTGCATTAAGAAAATTTCAACACAATTCCTTTTGGTAGGAGTGATGAGTATGTTAGGCTCATTGACAGAACCCGTAAGAATCATAACCCATCAGAGCTATCACTCTTATTTGCACACCAAGGAACCTTCTCATTTGAATTTTTTTCCAGTGCAAATGGGAAGAGAATATGCTAATGCAAAGGTACAAATGATTGGTCCACTTGCAAACTAAAATTCTCATTGACAATTGCCTGTCAGTTATGGCTCTGGGTCAAGATAGAGTAGACACACTTCTGCCTATTCTTCCCACTAAGTACAACTGAAAACCCTGCACATGATACATAAAATATACATAAGAAGACTCTGCAAGGTGGAGAGAAGAAATCAGACCAGCTAGGAACTTCAGGACATGAGGTACAACACAGTAATGAGTTCTTGGATTTTCTTTTTACCTCATATAGTCAAGACATGGTGCTACAGATCTAGCAACCCAGAAATGCCAATGGGTACCTTTTCAAGAAAAGCCTTCTCTCTCTAGCCAAAGGACCAGGAAAAGATAACAAGCATCAGCATAACGAGATAGAGAACTTTCGGCAACTATTACCCTACTGTAGCCAAACATCATAAAAGAGAATGAGGCCTTACCCTACCCCTTGATCAACAAAGGCTGAACGGGAGGCTTAGACTTCCAGTTTTACCCGACTATAAAAAGGTGCTACTTCTGCATCTGAGTGGTTTTAGACAAAGCTGAGTGGGGAGCTGGGGCATTCATCCTCACTTGGTGATAAGGAAGTATTCCCCTGTGGTTTCAGTAGAGGCCACATAGGGAACAATAATGAGGTACCCCCTACAACACTCAGACAGGGTAGTATCAGTGTTGGCCCAGTAGGGAGCCTGAACTCCTACCCACCTTCCTTCCTGTATCAAGAGAAGCTGAATGAGGAACCTAGACTTCCAGACCCACCTGGCAGTTATAAGGCAGCACTCCCCTTTCTCCCACTAGCATGATGTCGGAAGAGGTCTGCTTAAATGAAAGATTTAAATAGTATCCAGAGCCTCATGACACAATACAAGAAATGTACAAGATACAACACAAATCACTCATCATATCAAGAACCAGGAAAATCTCAACTTGAATGAGAAAATGCAATCTACATATGCCAACATTGAGATGACACAGATGTTGGATTTATCTGAAAAGTATTTTAAAGCAGCCATCATAAAAATATTTCAATGTGCATTTACAAACACACTTGAAACAAATAATAAGTAGAAAATCTCAGCAAAGAAATAGAAGATATAAAGAAGGTTCAAATAGGAATTTTAGAACTAAAGATACAAAAAACAAAATTTAAAAAATCACTGGATAGACTCAAAAGCAGAAGAGAGAAGACAGAGGACTGAATCAGTGAACTTGAATATAGAACAATAAAAATTACCTAATATGCGCAAAGAGAGAAAATAGGCTGAGAAAAAGAACAGAGCCTCAGGTACTTGGACTATTACAAAAGATCTAACATTCCTGTCATCATGGCCTCACAAGGAGAGAGAAAGAAGGTAGAGCTGTAATTGTATTTGGAGAGATACTAGAAGAAAATTTCCCAAATTGGGGGAAAAAAATTCTTGAAAGCAGCAAAAGTGATGCTTATCTATAAGGAGGAAACAATTAGATTGGCAATGGATTTCCCATTAGAAACCATGGAGCTAGAAGGAAGTGGCAAAACACTTTTCAAGTGCTGTAAGAAAAGAACTGTTAACCTAGAAATCTATACACAGAGAAAATATCTTTCAGGAAAAAAGAGGATACCAGGACATTGTCAGATGAAGGAAAACTAAGAGAATTTGTCCCCAACAGACCTACTCTAAAATAATGGCTAGAAAAACATTCTCTAAATAGAAAGAAAATGATGAAAGAAGGAGTCTTGGAACATCAGGAAGGAAGAAAGAACAATGGAAAAAACAAAATTAGGGGTAAATACAGTAGACTTTCTTTCTCCTCTTTAGTTTTCTAAATTATGTTTGAGAATTGAAAGAAAAATTATAGCATTGTCTTATGTGGTTCACAAAGTATATAGAGAAATATTTAAGATGATTATATCATAAATAGGGGAGGACAGAGGAAATTAAAGGCTGGATAGTTTTCTATACTTTACTTGAACTGACAAAATGAAGACACGAGTAGATTGCGATATGTATAATGTATAATGTAATAATACATATAATATGTAATATAATAGTCAGAACAATAACTAAAAAATCTGCACAAAGGAATACACTCAAACACACCATAGATAAATCAAAATGGAATTCTAAAAATGGCACAAACGAACATCCAGCCCATGGACTCATTTTTCCCTACTCCTCCCTTCTAGGTATAACTGTAAACTCTGTAAATAATGCAAGAAGCAACCAAAGAAGAACTCTGAAAGGTGGAAAGAGGAAGGCAGACTAGTTGGGGGCCTCAGGACTATAGGAACAACATAGTGGCAGACTGTCTGATGACCCCTCACAACAGAATAAGGAAACCGAGGCCTGGCGTTTCCCAAATCCCAACCTATCAACA
This sequence comes from Equus przewalskii, assembly GCF_037783145.1. Lineage (NCBI taxonomy): Eukaryota > Metazoa > Chordata > Mammalia > Perissodactyla > Equidae > Equus > Equus przewalskii. The sequence goes on along the minus strand of NC_091863.1, from coordinate 42,066,194 downwards.
GCAGAAACCCCAGGTAGGCTCATTTCTCTTAATTGAATCGAAGTACTATCACCAACACCAATGGAGCCTGGTGGCAATGGCCAGGAGGATCAAACGGGAGATCTGCTGACAATAAACAGCCAGGGGAAGTGCTTTTCTTCCCTGCTAGTCTACCTCTCACATCGGAGAACTAGGAAAAGAGTGGCAGGATCCAGGTTTCAGCTCCAGAGCCTGAGACACACTTGACAGAATTTTAAAGCAGCCATGATAAGAATGCATCAACAAGCAATTTAAAATTCTCTTAAAACACATGAAAAAATAGAAACTCTCAGTAAGAAATAATATAAAATAAACTGAAATAGGAAACCTGTGCCTGGATAGTCTCAATAGTAGAGTAGAGAAAGAGGATAGAATCAGTGAAATGAGGACATATCAATAGAATTGATCCAATCTGAGCATAGAAATAGACTAAAAACAAACAAATCAGAGCCAAAAGAACTTGTGACAAAATTTAAAAAGTGATCTAACTGCTGCTGTTTACAAGAAATTCACTTGAAATTCAATGACATGGGTAGATTAAAGTGAGCATAGAAAAGATACATAATGCAAGCAAACAAAAGAAAGTTCTTGGAAGAAAGTCAATAACACTGATAAAACTTTTGCTAGAAGAACAAAAATAAAATGAGAGAAGTCGCAATATGAGTGGAACTATTTCAACCACTCCCCCCTTTTTTTTAACAAAACGTTAAATACCAAACAGCGTTCTGAAACTGCATTTTTTCATTTCTAATGTGTCTTGGAGATTTTTCCGTGTGATAACAATGAAGGCACTGGTACTGGACCCATACAGTGTAGTCCCAGAATGTATACTTTACCACTAAGCTAAATGACATTCTACTTTTTTTAAATAGCTGCGTGGTATCCTTTTATATGGATGTATTCTATTTTATTTACTTAGCCTGTTTGCTATCGACTGGTTTTCCCAGTCTTATATTATGACAGACAATGCTGCATTGAATAAGCTTATATGTAACTTCATTGCACACACGTGCAGGTACATCCAATGGATAAATTCATAGAAGTAGGACTTCTGAATCGAAGGGTAAATGCACAGATGAATTTTGACAGATATTGCCTGATTGCCCTCTCTAGATGCTATCTCAATTTACACCCACACTAACAATGCAGAAACGTTTCTGTCTCCCTACATCCTCACCAAAACAGTGTGGTTTGAACATTTGTATATTAGAAGATGTGATAGAAAACGGATTGCATCTTATTGTAGTTAAAACATGCATTTCTTTTACTATGAGTGAGGCTGGGGAGTTTTAAAGCACATTGAGAGGCATTTTGTATATTCCCTCCTCGGAGCATATTAGTCATACCAACAGCAGAGACTGACTGGCTCTTCTCCAAACCTGTTTCCTTTTCCTCCTGGAGTTTCCCAGCGCTCCAGCAGATAATTGTGGCTGGTGGACCAAGTCCTGGCCAAGGGAAAGTGGGCCCAAGTGATGTACAACACTGACCAGCACGACTTCTTAAAGATCCTCCTATTCTAATTCTTCCCCCACCTGCTGGCACAATGTTGACAGCCAGACTGGACTATGAAAACAAATGCTGAAGTTGGCAGAGCTTCTGTTAGTTGAGTCCCTGAATTATTTCAGAAAGCAGAGCCATGCCTCCCAACCCTGATTCCATCTGGATTTTACATGGGCAAGAAACATTTCTCTAGCGTTAGGCCACGCAGGTTTGGGAGTTCATCTGTTACAGTGGCTAGTGTTGTCAAACAATAGAGCAGCCTTTGTTTCTGTTTTCAAAAATGGGTCAGTGGGAGACTATTTTCTTATTAGGGACATTAGCCCTTTATCCATGATGTGAGCAGTAAATCCTCTTTGAACTTTGCCTTGTGAGTTTTAACTTTACTTTCGATAGATTGAGTTTGTCCAGTCTCTTTTCAGTCTTCATGTGTTCAAATTTATCACCTTTTTCTTTCACAAATTCTGGTTTTGTGACATGCCTAGAAAGACTCCGTTCACTCCAAAATTATATCTAAAAACCTCTCCGAGATTCTCTTCTATTCCTAATTTTCTAACAGTTGTTTCATCGTGAACGAATGATTACTTTTAACAAAACACATTTCTGCATCTATTGAGGTGATCATATTTCGTTTTATTTTCCCCCTTAAACTGTTAGGGTGATGAATTACATTGACTTATTTTCTGATGTTAAACCAATCTTGCTTTCCTGTGATAAACACGACTTGGTCATGAAATGGTATCATTTTTACATATTGCTAGGCTTTTTTTGCAAGTATATGTTGCTTAGGATATTTTCATCTATGTTTATGAGACAAGTTGGTTTATAATCTAACCTTCTCAAATTGTCCTGTCTAGTTTAAGTACTAATGTTATACTTCATAAAACGCAAGAGGGTAGTGTACCCTGTATCTCTATGCTCTGAAACATTTGCATAATATTGGAATTATCTCTTATTTAACTATTCACAGGACTCATTTCTGAAGCTATCTGGGCCTCAAGATTCCTTTGTGGAAATTATTGATTCCATTTATTTCATATTTTGAGTTAAAATCGTGGGCTTTTTTTAACGTCTGCTTCTTTCAGTTTTATTAAGTTGTATTTTACTGTATGTTCACTTTCTCTTAATTTTCAAGTTTATTGGCATAAAGGTCTCTAGTGATGTCACCCTCTTCTGACTCCTGGTGTTTGTAATTTGTGCCTTTTCTCACCAGAGGTTTATCCATTTTACGGAGTTTTCAAAGGATCAGTGAAATGCTTTGTTAAAGAGCTCTATCGTATGTTTGTTTTCTCTTTCATTATTTCGGTTTTTATCTTCAATGGTTCTTTGTGTTTATTTTGCTGTTTTTTTTTTTTTAAAGATTGCTTTTTTTTTTTTTTAAAGATTTTATTTTTCGTTTTTCTCCCCAAAGCCCCCCGGTACATAGTTGTATATTCTTCGTTGTGGGTCCTTCTAGTTGTGGCATGTGGGATGCTGCCTCAGCGTGGTCTGATGAGCAGCGCCATGTCCGCGCCCAGGATTCAAACCAACGAAACACTGGGCCGCCTGCAGCGGAGCGCGCGAACTTAACCACTCGGCCACGGGGCCAGCCCCTTTGCTGTTATTTTTTAACTTCTCAAGACGGATGATTAGCTCATTTTCTGACACTCTTCTTTTTTTAATTTATTATTACTTTTAAATGAGATATAATTGACATATAACATTATATTAGTTTCAGGTGCACAACATAATTATGTGATATTTGTATATGTTGCAAAATGATCACCGCAATAAGTCTGGTTAACATCTGTCACCATGCACAGTTAAAAAATTTGTTTTTCTTCTGATGAGAACTTTTGAGATCTACTCTCTTAATAACTTTCAAATATGCAATACCATATTATTAACCATGGTCATCATGCTATATATTACATCCCCACGACTTACTGATTTTATAACTGGAAGTTTGTAAGTTTTGACCCCCCTTCACCCATATGCCGACTCCCACCTCTCACCTCTAGCAACCACCAATCTCTTCTTTGTATCTATGAGCTTATTTTGGGGGGGGGGGTTGTTTTAGATTTCATATATAAGTGAGATCTTGCGGTGTTTGTCTTCTCTGTCTGACTTATTTCACTTAGCATAATGCTCTCAAGCTTCATCCATGTTGTTCCAAATGGCAAGATTTCTTTCTGTTCTATGGCTGAATAATATTCCATTATATATGTATATATATGTATACACACCACATTTCTTTATCCATTCATCTACTGATGGACACTTAGGTTACTTGCATATCTTGGCTATTGAAAATAATGCTGCTGTTTGGGGTCGACCTGCTCCGTGGCCAAGTGGTTAAAGTTCCGCACACTCCCCTTCAGCAGCCGGGGATCATGGGTTTGGATGCTGGGTGCAGACCTACTCCACTCATCAGTCATGCTGTGGAGGCGTCTCACATACAAAATAGAGGAAGATTTGCACAGATGTTAGCTCAGGGCTAATCTTCCTCAAAAAAAAAGAAAGAAAGAAAAAGAAAAAGAATGCTGCAATGAACTAAGGGGTACATCTATCTTTTTGAGTTAATGTTTTCATTTTCTATGGATAAATACCCAGAAGTGGAGTTGCTGGATCATGTAGTAGTTCTAGTTTAATTTTTTGAGGAACCTCCATACTGTTTTTCATAGTGGTTGCACGAATTTACATTCCCACCAATGGTGCAAAGCGTTCCCTTTTATCCACACCCTCCCCAATACTTGTTATTTTTGGTCTTTTTGATAACAGGTATGAGATGATATCTCACTGTGGTTTGATTTCTATTTTCCTGATGATTAGTGATGTTAAGCAACTTTTTTATGTACCTGGTGGCCATCTGTATGTCTTCTTTCTTCTTTTCTAATATATACATTTAAAGATCTAAATTTTCACCTAGGTAGGCTGTCTTCCCAAGCCTGGTCTGTAACATTTCCGTTGCTACCTAGTTGAATGTGCTTTATTGTTTGTACCTAGATAATGCAAAGTCAAGCTGAAATGGGAGCTGATTTACTTATGGTTTGTTCATCCTGACTCAGAGGGTATAAGCCATTGTGGTAAGACCATCACCACCTTTGGATAGCTCTGAGATTTAAAACACATCTCAGTTTTACAGCTGTTTACTTTCAGATAGGCAATTCTGGGTAAAAGTGGTTTTAAGTCCTAGGTTCGTTCTGCGGGTCCTGTCTTCTCCTAAGAGATGCAGTAATTCCTCTGTGTCCTCTTAGAACTTGGCTGAATTAAAATTATTTCCTTTGTAATTTCCCCGGGCTTTTTAGCTACTCTCAGCAGGCACATTGGTCCTTATAACCAGTTCACATTTATCAGAATTTGAAGTCTGTAATCTCAGTGCAGGTGCAGATATAATACCCGTCACTTAGACCTATCTCATTCCTTACTTATTTAGTTCTTATATGTTTTTTTTTTTAAAGATTTTATTTTTTCCTTTTTCTCCCCAAAGCCCCCCGGTACATAGTTGTGTATTCTTCGTTGTGGGTTCTTCTAGTTGTGGCATGTGGGATGCTGCCTCAGCGTGGTCTGATGAGCAGTGCCATGTCCACGCCCAGGATTCGAACTAACGAAACACTGGGCCGCCTGCAGCGGACCGCGCGAACTTAACCACTCGGCCACGGGGCCAGCCCCAGTTCTTATATGTTTTTATTCGTTGTGTGTACTGGATCTGTCATGCACTGAGAGGGGCTACTGCAAGCCTCGTACAACTAATGTATGTCTGTCCTAATCATAAGTGCAATATCTTCCTAGGTAACTGTACTCTTTTGTGATAAACTATGTCCTTCTTTGCCTGGTTTATTGCATTCTAATCTTAATTCTTGCCCAATTTTAAGACTCTGACTCATGCTTTATTTTTCCTTTTTAATTATTTACATTTGTCTGGAAAATCAGCCTGCCTAGGCTAGGCTATACTGTGGTAACAAACAAATCCCATATGATTTTCTCTCATGGGTTGGCCATGGTTCTACTCCGCACCATGTTCATTCCAGGATGCAGCTTCCATTTAAGATAGGGATCACTCTTAAAGTTTTCACTTGGAGGTAACAGAATGCATTATATAATGCTTATGGAAGATTTGGAATAAAAGATGTCTATCATATCAACACATGTGAATGGTGTAATGTGACCTATTTATTAAAAGAATTTCCACTTGGGTTATATGTGCCATAGACCAAAGTAATTCACATGGACAAGCTTGATTTCAACAGAGATGTACAATACTCCCAGTGGAGAAGTCACTTCAGGGTGTGGCAGTGAATATTTTGTAGAATAATACAAAATGTAACACTTGATGTAGTTTGTCCTTTTAAATGTTAATCATTCAACATTTATAAATCATTTGCTGTAGATCTGTTCTGGGAATTCAGCATACAGTTGCGTTTTGCTTTGAAATCCAATGAGAAAATTGTGTTATCAGTTCCTGCCATTAGAGTGTTGAAGTTTCCAACTACAATTGTGGATTTGTCTATTACTCCTTTCAGCCCTATGTGTTTTTGTTTGGTTCTGATTGTGTATAATATTTAGGATTGCTATGACTTCTTGCTGGATTTATTCTTATACCTTTGTGTAACATGCCGCCTGTGCCTAGTAATTTTGTTGCTCTGAAGGATACATTCTCTAATACGTATACAGCCACTCCTGTTTTTTAAATAATTAATGTTGGCATGGTATATTTTTTTCCATCAACCTACTTTCAATCTACGTGTGTAGTTGTGTTTGAAATGCATTTCCTATAGACTGAACATATTTGGGTCACTTTTTGTTCATCGATTCTGCCCATCTCTGTCTTTAATTGGTGTACTTAGAAAGTTTATATTTAAAGTAAATATTCATATGTTAGGGCTCCAGTCTACTATTTAATTTTTGGATTTCTGTTGTTCCCTCTGTTTCTTATTCTTGTGTTTCGTTTTTTGTGTTCTTGCATATTACCTCACTATGTGTTAGAGATCCATTTTGATTCCTTGATAATATTTTTAAGTGTATCACCTTCTATCTATTTTTAGTGGTTGCTCTAAGTTTTATAATGTACACTTGTAACCACCACCTATAGGTGTTGATGTTTTATGATTTTGCATGAAGTTAGGATCCTTAATTCCATTTAGGTCCATTTACCCTCCTAACTTTGAAATTTTAATTGTGTCAGTATTTCCTTTACATGCATTGAGCATCAAACCCGATGTTGCAATTTTTGTTTCAATCATCAAACATGATTTAAGAAGCTCCTGAGGGGAACAAAAACCGTGTTTTATTTTATTTACACCTATGTTTACCCATTCCATTTTTCTTCTTTCCTCTCTGAGGTTCCAAGCTTTCTTCAGTTATCCTTTTCTCTTTGTGTGGAAAGCTTCCTCAAGCCATTGTCTAAGGGTACCTCTGCAAATGACAAATTATTGTAGTTTTCTTTGTTCTGAGCATGTCTGTATTTTCCCGCTTTCCTGAGGCATGGTATCTCCAGATGTAAAATCTAGAGTCATCAGTTCTTTCCCTTGAAACTCAAAAACTGTTGGTCAGAGGGCACAAACTTTCAGTTATAAGAGGAATAAGTTCTGGGAATCTAATAAACAGTATAGTGATTATAGTTAATAATAGTGTACTGCATCCTTGACATTCGCTAAGAGAGGAGATCTTACATGCTCTTAACAAACAAAAAAAAATGGTAATTAGGTGAAGTGACGGAGTGCTAATTAACTTGACTGTGGTAATCATTTCACTATGCACATGTATATTAATTCATCACATTGTACACTCTAAAAAACATAACTTGAAAAACTATCATGCCACTTCCTTCTGTCCTCCATGGCCTGAGACAAAAATCTAGTGTCGCTAGAATTGGTGTTCCCCTGAAAATAACGTGTAATTTCTGTGTGCTTCATTTCTTGATTATTTTCTTTGTCTTGAGCTTTCAGCAATTCAAATACCTCGTGTCTTGGCAAGGATTACTTTGGGTTTATAGGATTTGGAGTTCACTCGTTTCCTTGAATCTGTACTTTTATCCTTGTTGGTTTGTTTTTCTTTTCATCAAATTTGGGAAGTTTTCAGAATCTATTTTTAAAGAAAATGACATTTTATACGTTAAATAATATCTGTCTGGAGAGCCTCAAGATAAGTGGAAATACTTCAACATGGTAGCAACACACTTTTTCAAAGTAAACCTTACATTTTAGAACAGTTTTAGGTTTACAGAATTACTCTGAAGAAAGTTCCAATACGCCCCACAATCGCATTCCTCCGTTATTATCATTTTATGTTGGTATGGTGCATTTGTCATTATTATCATTATTAATGAACTGATATCGATACATCATCATTAACTAAAGCCTCAACTATATTCAAATTCTTTCGGCTTTTCTCTAATGCTTTTGTGTGTGTGTTCCGCGATCCCACCCAGGATACTAATGCACAATTAGCAGTCATGCCTCCTTAGGCTTCTCGCGGCCGTGGCAGTTCTGTAGATTCCTGTGATTTGTACACACCTGACGGTCTGAAATTAATATGACTACTCCAGAGTTCTTTTGCTTAGTGTTAGCGTGGTACGTCTTTCTCTATCCTTTTACTTTAACCTGTCAGAATCTTTGTACTTAAAGTGGGTTCTTGCAGACAATATATGCTTAATATCCACTCTGACTTTTGATTGGTGTTTATACAACATTCACTTTTAAAGTCATTATTGAAAGAGTTGGATTAATACCAGCCATGTTTGTAGCTGCTTTCTGTTCGTTAAGAGAGGCTTCTTTTACTGCCTTCTATGTTTTTAACGGGACGTTCTCTGTAAGGCTAAGGCCAACTTATTTTCCCTCTTAGTGTATCAATTATACTGGTTTCAAACAGATTAGAGGCTTCCCTAGAGGCTTCATACACATTTTAACTCACTTAAGACCGCCTTCAAATAGCACTATTCCGCCTCACACGTGGAGCAGGTAACTGTTCACAGAGTATTCCCATCTCTTTTTCCATCACTGCCGTTCATTTCACTTATCCGTATGCTACAATCACCTGATACATTATTACTTTTAATATTTAAATGGTTACTTTTAGGACAATTAAGAATAGGAAAATAAAAGATTTTATTTTACCTTCATTTATTCTTCCCTGATGCACTTCCTTTCTTTATGTAAATCCAAATTTCTGACCTATATCATTTTCCTTCTTCCTGGATAAAATCTCTTTCCATCTCTGTCAGATAGGTCTACTGGTGATAATTTCCTCAGTTTTTCTTTCTTTGAGAGAGAAAGTCTTTATTTACTCTGTATTTTTAAAGAATAACTTTTGCTGGATATATAATGATCCCAGGTTGGTGAATTATTTTTCTTTTGGCACATATAAAAATGTCCCCTGTACTCTCTTCTTGCTTGCATGGTTATGGACAAAAAGCCCACTGTAATTTTCTCCCTGTTCTTCTAGAGGTAAGGAGTGTTTTGCTGTTTTTCTTTTTGTCTGGCCTCCTTCAAGATTTTCTCTTTGTCTTTTTCCTTCTCCAATTCAGATATGGTACACCATAAGGTAGCTGTTCCGGTTTCTATAGCTTGGTGTCCCGTGAGCGTTCTAGATGCGTGATTGAGTGCCTATCGCCAGTTTAGAAATTTCACAGTCATTATTTTTTCAAATATTTTTCCTGCTTTCTTTTGTCTTACTTCTCCTTCCGGTATTCCATTTAAATGTATATCATGTATTTTGAAATTCTTCCACAGTTCTTGGATGTTCTAGTCTGCACATTTTCATCTTTTTCCCTTTTGTGTTTCACTTTGGGAAGTTTCCATTGGCCGTTCTTCAAGGTCACCAATTCTTTACTCGGGCAGGTCACAACTGCTGATGACCCCATCAACGACGTTTTTCACAGCTGTTACAGTAGTGTGGATTCTGGCATTCCCTTTTTATCCTTTCTTACGAGTTCCATCTCCCTACCTACAGCATGTCGATATTTTTTTCCATTAGAACCCTTAACAGATTAATCATCATTGTTTTAAATTCCCTGTCTAATTTCCACTTCTGTGTCACACCTGAATTGGATCTGACGCTTGCTTTGACCACTTGTTTTTTCTGAAACTCTGATGATTCAAATGTTAGAGCTTTCTTCTTTTTGTCCCACAGTTCCCAAAGTCTCTGTGCAGTTTTGTTTTCCAGATGAGGATATTCTGTTGATCTGTACTCGAGTTCACTGATTCTATCTTCTTTCATCTTCGTTCTACAATGGATCCCAGCCAGAAAGTGTTCATTCAATTTGCTGTATTGTTTAGTTTTCTAATTGCCATTTAGTCCTTTTTATATAGTTTCTTAACTTGGCAGAGATTTTCTATTTTTCACCTATTTCACAGTAATCCGCAATTACTCCTTCAAGCAATTTTATACCGGCTATTTGAAAATCTTTGTGACATAGTCCCCAAATCTAATTCATCTCTCTTGGTGTCGGTCGATTGCCTTTTCTCATTCAAGTTGAGATTTCCCTGGGTCTAGGTAAGAAGAATGATCTTTTCCCTTTGGTCACGCATATTTTTAAGGTTACGTAAAGAGACTCTTGATCCTCTTAGAGAACGTTGACCTGTTTTAACACTTGGCCTCTTGGCTCTGGCCCACTTTGGCGGGCTGTTGTTCTACCGACGTTTAGTTTACTCAGCCTTTGCCATGCATTCCTGGACTGCGCTGTTCTTCTGGCTCCACCTGCCTTCCTGATGGATTGTTTCTGGCGATGCTTATAGGGGCAGAAAATGCTTCCACGGCCATCAGGTGTCGTTAGGTGGGGGTGTGGGATTCAGGACCCACAGAACATACAACTTTTGCCCCTAGCCTGTTCTCCAGTACCCAGTACCACTGGCTTTTCCATTCCGTATCTATCAGTATCCCCAGGGGGAAGGAGGCATCCACCAGGGCACCTGCTGCTGCTGGTGGAAGGGCTGGGAGCTGCAGGCCTGGGTAGCTCTCTGCCACTAGGTGGAGTTTCGAGAGACCCCAGAACTGGTTCAACTTCTGGTGCAAGGTGGATGTCTGGGAAATGCCAGGCCCAGCTGCTCTGCCATTGGGTGGAGGGACTGCGGATGCCCGGCTCGGATATTCTGCCACTGGGAGAAATGCCGTGAGCCACCATGTCTAGTTGGCACTGTGCCGTGGAATGGTGGATGATAGGGAGACACTGGCCTTGGATCACCTGCTGCCGCTGAATGGACGCCCAGAAGCCATGGGGCCTGCTGGAGCAACCTGTGTGGTCGGTGAGGCACACCTCTAGTCAGCCTGAGAAGGGGATGGGGTGGGTCAGCTCTCTAAGGATAAGCTATAGGTGCTGCTTTGGAGAAATGGAGCCTCTTTTTCTTTCACTATGGTGTGCAGAGGGGTAGTCCTGCCCTCCAGGTGAGGCTTAGCTGTTGCAAAACTGTGGAGAGATGGACCTGGTGCTTCTATCGGGTGTCCGTCTCTCCTTTATGTCACGGTCAGGCTTCCACTTTTTCTGACGTTTGCCCATCAACAGCAGGCTGTGCTTTCTGTTTGTATTTATTTCATTTCATGGTTTTTGGTGTTTTTGTTTTTGTTTTGGGTTTTTGTTTTCTGGCTATGAGTATTGGCGTTTCTTTGTTGCACATCTAGAACCCGATCCAGGACGTGTGAGTGACGGTAAGAAAGCTCAGGGAATCACCACAGTGTACATCTTCAAGTGCTTATGTCCCTGGTCAGATCACCTTCTTCTTTCCACCTTTGACAGTCCTTCTATGACGGGCTGTTAAAATATTCCCCAGGTAATTCTTTGAATTTGGAGGGGAAGAGCGGGAAAAAGCGAGTCCACACTATCTTCCCCAACAACCCAACGTCCCTGCAGGTATTTTTATCAGTACAACTGTATATAATGCTCTTCATCTTCTGTTCCTTTAGACGTTCTTTCCTAACGCCTATCTATGGGCAACGATCAAATTAGGAAATCCCTCTCCCTCTTTTCCTTTGCATTTGCCTTAATAATCTTGGCTATACTTACGTCTGTTTTACTGGATGGGTTAGTTTTATGAAGATTTAGCTCTCAACAGCAGTCCATTCACCTTAGGTTGTTGGTTGACCGAAGGTCATACGCTACCAAGTCCTCTGAAACGGGGTCATTAGAATAAACTTCCCTGACTTAGCACATGTTCAAAGTTGTTTGCCTATTCCTTTTATGCTTGAGCCACAGATTCGTTGCGTAAAAAATTGGGGGATCCTACTTTCTTCCTTGATGGTTTTGCTGCACCAAAATTTATGCTCTAAAGCATCTCAATATACTGGTAATGGGTAGGACAATCTTCTGATATTAATATTCTTCTGGAACATATTTTAGAGCCAGACTTGCATATTTATTTTTAAGAAATAGACTGAAAAATCATGTGTGGGTCATTTCCACTTCCAGCTATGGCCGTGATGAAATAGTTTGTTCACAGAGAAAAACAAAAATCTGGATAAAAGAAGAAAAAATTCTGCTTGACGGCATCAGAGGCCTCCTTTCGTGTCCAGGACATGAGGGTGGAAGAATCTGGAGAGTGAGGAAGCTCACTGAGGGGAATCCAACAGCCTTGTTCTGCTTTGTTCCCTCAGGGAATTTGCTGTATGTGAAACTGCCCTGGGTGAGAGGACATCATTCCGTAGGCAAAACACCCAGTAAGGGGCAGAAAAGACATGAGTGCCTCAGAAAACTCATGAGGCTGGGGAAACAAAACTTGGAGTCAGACTTACAAACCAGTCAATATTTGAGAAGTCAAGATCTCAGGAAGAAGGAATGCAGACAGAAGCGAGGCCTACATTGGGTGGTTTTCTTCCTCGAGGCCTCTGTCCATACCTAAGCTGCGCAGGTCTGTGCAGACGGCAGTTAAAAGTCTCAACAGATTTCTCAGCAGTCCCGTGGTTTGGTAGAGTGTAAAACTGAGTTCAGAACTCACCAAAAAGCCGGCCCCCGGTAAACACCCCAGATGGACAGTTGGGACCCCTGGGAGCTACAACCCGGGAGGAGGGAAAGCCAGAGGTAATCCAAGCCTTATAAAGCCTGAAGCCTCTGTGGGTCAGCTCAGTCCTTGACTGGCTTGATGTGATTGCCCCTACACTAGCAGCCTGCCAGAGAGAAGGTGAAATTCCTATGCAGGGAGAAGCATCACTCAGAGCCATTCAGCGTTTTGTAAACAATGCCTGACATTTAATTCAACCGCCAGACATACCAAAAAGCAGGTTAAGAGGAGAAGAAGAGAAAAGAAAATACCCAGGAGACCCCAACATTGCACTTAGCAGACATGGGCAGTAAAATAACTATGATCAATAAGTTCACGAATACGGATGAAAAAATTGAGATTTCATCAGAAAACTGGAACTTCGAAATGAACCAAAGTACACACTGAAAAATGGAAAACTGAAAAATACATTCGCTGACATTAAGAATTCAACATTTGAGTGTAACAGCGTATTGGAAATAGCAGAATAGAAGGGGGAGAGAAGGAAAGGGCAAGCAGAACGCTGACAGGTGAGTAGGTTTGTCCCTGAGACCTCAGAGATACACTTTCTCCATAGACTGGGCAAGGACAGACCATGGTTTCGATCGCAGCCAATACCTACGGAGCCCCTCGCTGTGTGCTGGACACTGCGCCTGGACTCTGCAATCATCATCCAAAGACAGACTTTCGTATCCCTTCTGGATGGCTGCATCTGGCCGTGACACCCTACAGACACTCTGGCTCTGGAAGATTTTTAAATTATTTTCTTATGGTAAAATTTCTGTAGCATGAAGTTTGCCATTTTAACTGTTTTCGAGTGTACAATTCAGTGGGATGAATTAGATTCACAATATCGTGCAACCATCATCACTCTTTCCGAACTTTTTCATTTGCCTGAACAGAAACTGCACCCATTGAACAAAACTCCCCTTTTCCCCCTCCCAGCCAGCCCTTGGTATCCTCAACTCTGCTTTCTGTCTCTATGAACTTGCCTAGTCTAGACATTTCATATATGTGGAATCATACAATATTTATCCTTTTGTGTCTGGTTTATTTCACTTAGCGTAATATTTTCAAGGTTGACCATCTTACAGCATGTAGCCTAAACACACTTTTTTTTTTTAAAGATTGTATTTTTCCTTTTTCTCCCCAAAGCCCCCTGGTACATAGTTGTATATTCTTCGTTGTGGGTCCTTCTAGTTGTGGCATGTGGGATGCCGCCTCAGCGTGGTTTGATGAGCAGTGCCATGTCCGCGCCCAGGATTCGAACCAAAGAAACACTGGGCCGCCTGCAGTGGAGCCCGCGAACTTAACCACTCGGCCACGGGGCCAGCCCCCCTAAAGACACTTTAAAAGACAGAAATAACAAGGTTTCCATTTTCCTTTGGGTTGGTAAGAAAAACTTGCAACCAACCTTTGGCAGCCCACTGTAGGCGTGTGCGTAATTCACTGCGTGCCTTTTCAGTCACATCTCTGCTGTTTTAGAGGAATGGGGAAGCAAAGGTCAAGTAAGATTCCCCTCACTCTGACAAGCCTGCCAAGTACTAGATGTGACGTTTCAATAAATGAGTGAGTGAGATGTTCTGACTTCTAGGAGACAGAAGAGAACTAATAGGATTTTCCATCCCAGATCATTTATTTTCTACTCAAGGTTAAATTAAGTGAGATAAGAAATGATCTACACTGATTTCTAAGACTTCTTATGCTGGAGTTTCCTTTCTCAGTGGATGAATTGCTTCCAGATCACAGCAGAGAAATCGTAAACTCCTCTTGAACACTTGTCAAAGACACTCAGCCTTCTCAAGTGGGAAAGACGAAAAAAGAGGTTTGTCCAGGGTCGATCTCTGTGGACACAACCTATTCACTGTTTCTCTCCCTTTAGGTGACCCCCTTCTGATACACACGCAAGATGATTGATGGCGGTAGCACCTCGCCGCTTCACTACTTCTCCCCTTAATCGTTTGTGTACCTGAGGGGTTTGCTTCATCTATTGCAAAACAGATTTTCTAACTACTAGGCAAGCATGGAACTATCAACGACATATGATGGAATCAGTAAAGAAGGGCTGTCCTACCGCCTGCTCTGCTTCATTGCTCTTACTTACCTACGGTATCCACTGTGAGCAGAAACGTTTCCACCTTGCAGTGCCTTGATTTCCTATGGAGAGTTTACTACGTCTGCAACAGGTTTTCAGAGGAAGGAGGAAATGTCACATGTCAACTGGTGAGTGTGCAGTATTATGATGTCTCCATCGATGTTCTCATGACATACGAAAAAACTGATTAAAATTTAATGGTGTGCTTTTAAAACATCCAAAGACTTAAATCCTGAGTTGTTTTCATTATGGGAGTCTCTCTATTTGTCCACGTTCTTCAGAACAGACTCTCACAACAGGAACTCATCAGTCTACGAATGGTGTGGAGCCACACGCTTAACTTAACTACAGGATAGAGACCGTTCGATTGGCAGGATCCACATCTCAGGAGACCCAAGCCTTGAAGGATGGACATTGAGGACAGAGGAGAATTGGGTCACAAGATTCGGGCACCGCATGTAACGTGTTAGGGGAATTAAACTGCTATAAGGAAAAAAGAACGCTTGCCTCCGTGGATGGCAACTTGCTCTTGGCATGAAGATGAGTTGTGGAGCATAAGAAAGGCTTTCTAAGAACTATCTTTGATGTTCTGACGAGACCTGAGTTGGATGCTGCAGGAGCTCATGGGACAAACACACATCAGGCTTACTCCTTGTGAATAGGCGATCAGCCCTGCTGGCAGTGTGATCAGCGTGGCAGCACCTCTGAGTATCGTAAGATCATCAAGCCTCACACCACCTGCTTTAGACCCTGCCCTCCTTTGTCAGTGCATAACTGAGTTCGTGTGATTCCACCTATCACATGTGACCCTGGTGTGCAGAACCGATAGTGTGGGGCAGGGTCAGTTCTGAGGCACTGTGTGAGCCCTGGCCCTGCAAGCATCATCCACCATAAGAGGAGTAGCCAGAATCAAACGATGTCCCCTTCCTGAACTGGAATATGCCTAGTAGTATGCTGAGCAAGCAGTGGACTTCTTTCCCGAGCCCTGTGAATATTTCCCACAGTGATATTGGGAAGCCAGAGAGGGGGCTGTTATAACCCATGGGAAATGGGGAAAGTAATACACCGGGGAGCCGCTAATGACAACCCCAGCTAGCCACCTCGCCCCTCCTGTAGGAATCTCTGGTCCCTCACCCATAACCCAGAGAGAATGTCAGTTATCTCGTTTGTAGGGTTGTTGTGAGGACTGGACAAGGTAGCAGGTGCGACAGTGCTTGGATAGAGCGTGTGACTCAATCCTATGAGTCTATTCCCTTTGGTGCAAATTCAATCCTCACTCCTGACTTGTTTTTGGCCCTAGGAACTCTGCTTCTCCTTTCTCACTGGATTTCTTGATTTCTGACCCAAAAGCCTTTCCTACCGATACCCTATGGTAAGAAAAACTGATTTTTTTCAAAGAAGTAATGTGTCCAGTCCCAGGGTGGAACTCGGTTTTTCTCCAAGGCAATCATGGCTATCCTATTCCCCGTTGTGAGATAATGATTTTTCCAGCCTCCTCTACACCTAAGGCTGGCCACGTGACCCGGTTCTGCCCAATAAGATGTATGGGGAATGTGTCCGGGCTTTTGTGGTGCATGCCTTTTTCAATAAGAAGGACGGATGTGGAACAAGAGGATGGTGGTACTTGAAATGCGATAGAGACGCCTGGAGCTCTTGCAGCCTGTGTGGCAGCATGAGGTTATAGTCTCAACCTGCTGAAAATAGTGGAGCAGAGGATGGAAGCCATGGTGTTCTTGTGGCAACTTTGAGCAGCTGAATCAGTGAACAGGTGGTTACAGACTTCTTGGCGCAAGAAAATAAAAGGTAAGGCCTTATGTTGTTTACAACTTTGGCTCTAAACTTTAGCTTAAACTCATTTGAAGTTAACTTTTACATATACTAATACTGGCCCTACGAGAAAATGTGATTGTATTCGTCTATATCGTGGCTTTGGGTATTTCTAAAAACTTTCTGTTATAAATACTGTCAACCCAATAAATGACAAGTCGAATATAATAAAGAACCCATGTTGTGAATCCCACCCAACTTCCACAATCACGAGTTCTTGGTTGATTTTATTTCATCTGCAGCTGCTAACTTTCCCCACTCCTCTAGGTTTCCTTCAGGCGAATCCCAGACATTTTATCCGTTAATCCATATGCAAATTGCAGAATATAACTCTTGAAAATAAAGACATCTTAAAAATACTGCTTTAGTAATGCAATGCATGCCGTTATCATGGCTAAACAATAATTAACAATTGCTTACTATCTTCCATATTCATTCGCAGATAAAGTTTCCCTTACTCTCTCGTAAGTGCTAATGTGGTCACTTTGTTCTCTTCCACTTTGGATCCCAGTTATTCTCACACGCTGCAATTTTTTAGTATGCCTGTTAATTCTCTGCGAAATTCTCCCTCTCTCACTCTCTCTCTTTCTCTTGCGAGAGATGAGTCCTTTGTTCTATAGAGTCGAGTCATCCACAGGCAGGGCTTTGCTGATTTCATTTCACGGGCATCATTTACCACACTCTGCTGTCCCCCGCCTTTCCTGTAAATTGGGATTTAGATCTAGAGTCTTCATCTGATTCAGTCTCCGTATTTCGGCGTCCCAGAGGCAGACTGTCTCAGAGGCAGTGTTGCACTAGTCCGTCAGGAAGCACGTATCATATGGTTGTCCCTCCTTTCGTAATGCAAGTAGATATTGGTGCTCATTGCCTAGAGTGCTTATGTCGGTTGAGGCATAAAATGGAGATATTTCAATACTTTCTACCCTTCTTCATTTATTAGATGGAATTCTTCTTCAGTGAGAAACTTCCCTCATCCACTATTTGATAACCAATGTTACAGTTCATACGCCAAACACAGGATGGTCGTTTCATTATTTGCCTCTGCTTACTCAATTTCAAAATAACGAATTTATTTCCTGGCATTGAATAATGGTGACCATGAGGTCTTTGTTCCTTTAGAGCCACCATGGCCCCAATATTTAGTCACGGTTGATGTGTTTAAATGCATTTCAGTTATTATTCTTACTGACACTCAGTTTGTCCCTACGTGTTGCAGACTCATAATCTGAGTCTGCCTACACAGGAGCGGGCACAAAGCAGGTGCTTAGTAAATGTGTGATGAAAGTACGTCCAATAACTGAGTGAGGTGTATTGACATCATACCTGATTGTTTTATGATAACATTATATTACTGTGCCTGGACCTCCACCACATGTTTAAAACTGACATTACCCTTTTGCTGTCTTTGGTGTTACTCAAGTATTACTACATTTGGAGACAGAAAAATTGAGACTCACTCTTCTTCATTGGCTCTTTCTACTTTAATTAGGGGGACAAGTGACCTCAACTGGGCTCGTGGATTTGAGTATCTTCGGGCTGACGGAATTCATTTCCTCACATTTCCATGAATTCTCCCTCAGCCTGTTTTCTCTGTGCTCCTCTGTGCCATCCCCTGCTCTTGCGCTACTTCCCAGAAGCTTGCAGAGCTCAAATTTCCCCTTTCCCTGACACATCTCTTCCTTATCGTTGTACCAGCACTCCTGTGGATGTGGTTTGTCAGTAAATCACCAAGCGTCTTTACTTTACTCCGCCTCTTCATCTCAGTGGTCTTTCCAATCATGGGCGTGCATTTTGAGGGCTGAGTGTTTGGGCCTTGGTCACATCAAAGACCCTTTGGTGACCAGCCTCCTCTTCCACAAACGCCAATGCGGCTGAGAGCTAGCTCTCCCGTGTCGTCGTGAAATGAGCTCCACAAAAGATCATCAGAACTTTATGAGGCATACAAAGTCTGGGATGTGTAAAACACTTGCGCCTACAATTACTTGAATACAGGCTGCTGTACAAGAAGTGTTGGATTAAATGTCGGGGAATTAGACAACCCCTTGCCCTGATCCCGTTACTCTGAGACATCACAGTGATACTTCCACAGGGATTGCTAAGACGTATGCAGGAACTGGTTCGTCATAATGTTAACGTATAGAGATGCTTTCTCTACCTTTTAAGCCCCTAAATTAGACTACTTTCTGGGTAGGCTACTCTAGAACTCGGCTCTGAGGCAATTTAGTTCCAACTGAGGGTATTTCACCAAATTTTGTTTTACTTTTTATGGAGATATAATTGACAAATAACACTGTGTAAGTTTAAGGTGGACAATATGTTGATTTGATACATTTATATATTGCAATGTGATTACCACTGTAGCATTACTAACATCTCTATCATGTCACGTAATTATCAATTTTATTTGTATGCTTCACCGAATTTCACTGTAGCAGTTGTGAGTACTGGTGGAAAGTGAACAAGTCTGAGTGACTAATATTCCTAGTTTTTGGAGTTCTTCATATTTCCCATGTCAATCTGGTGCAAATTATTCTGAAAGCAACAGGATTATAGTGTCAGCCTTTCTGTTCTAATTGGATGCCCACCTATCATTGGAAACGTTAGATGAGTGTTTTCCCAGAGTATGTTGTGGATGTCGGACGTAATGAGGACTGCCTTAGAATGGAGCTGAGTTTTTCTCTGTTTCATTTCAAAATTAGGCTATTTTCTGATTGAGCTACCTCCCTGTTGGTTATCCTGCCAGCCCTTACTGAGGTTTCTCTCCCACACTACTGCAATAGTAGTGGGCAGTGGTGTCTGAACAATGATGAAACTGCTGAAGAGACTTATAATTCCAGCCTCTGTGGTTCTTTCTGTCCTCTTTGTATCCTTGCAACTAGCACCCCAGAGTGTAGCTGTATATGTGGATTCAAACAAGGCCTGACAGCAAGAGAAAGCTTTTACTCAAGATACTAGGCCCTTCAATGCAGTTGCTATGGGAGATGATGCATCCTGTTTGTGTTGTTTCCATGGTAACTCACACACTTGACCCAAACTTGTTCAGACTTGACACACTAAAGCCAGCGTTTCCTCAGCTGCAAGCACCATCTCTTTTGTCGGTTCAGCGTGAGAAAATAGAGCCAACAGAATTATTTTCCCAAAGATATTCACTACTTTATGTTATTTTGCTCCATAATTAGGCAAGGATTGCTTATGGAATTTATATTATTGTTAGCAGGTGTGTGCATATATAGATCATTTGTATAATGGGGATGTACTGGATAGTGCACACCAATTGCTTCCCAAACTGTTGGAGGAGAACCCAAGTCATATTATTATTCGTGATTGGAATGAACTGGAATAAAGATAGCTAGAGCTTTACTGAGCACTTTTTATTTACTAGGCTCTAATCCTTGACTTTATAGGTAGCTTGATTATAATTTAATATATAATAAACTTAAAATAATAAATGCATGAGATAATGGCGCATGAATCACAAAAGATAGGAACAGAGAACCGACAACCTGATAGGCAAGAAATGGTTTTTCGAAGTAGTTTTAATTTACATTTCTGTCACTATGTGTAGATTTAATCATCTTTTCATATATTTAAGGGCCATTTGTATGTCTTTTCCTAAACTATTTGTTCAGATGTTTTGCCATTTTATGTAATGGATCTATAGGGTTTTTTTACATGACTTTAAAGAGTACTCTATATTTGGGATATTAGCTCTCCATTTATTATTTATTTTCAAAATATTTTCTCCAAGTTGGTTATTTGATTTTTATGTGCTTCTCCTTTTGTCTTGGGTTTTGGGTTGTGCCAGACCAAAATGTTTTTTCTTCTTTATTTCTGGGTAGGTCATTTATCAATTTTTCCTTTGATTGTATTTAGATTTTGATTCTTTGATAGAAGTCCTTTCTAAACTCCCACTTTATTACAGAATCTTGTCTTATTACAGAAAAGTGCCTTCTTTGCTAGTATTAAAGAACTTCATTTTTTACATATAGATCTCTAAACCATTTGGAGGTGTTCTTTTTATGGTATAAATTGTGGATCAAATTTTATCTTTGATCAAATGGCTATCCAATTATCCTGATGGTATATAGTATAATGTTTATCTTTTCCCCAGTCATAGATGATGTAGCCTATATTAAATTTCAGTAGGTACATGAGTGTATTTCAAAACTCCATTCTGTTTCACTAGTCTGTCCATTCAAGTGCCAGTACCATATAGTTTTAATTATCAAGACTTTATAGTATGTTTTATTCCTAGTTGGGTTAGTCTCCCCTCATTGCTATATTTTTTCATATTGTGTGGTAGCTATTCTTGTGGTTTTTTTTTTCTCCAGAGGAACTTTAGAATCGACTTGCCTTTCTCTAGGAAAAAAAAGATGTTGGCACATTTTTATTAAGAATGCGTTAAATTTGTGCACGAATTATGTCTTAATGATATTAAGCCTTCCCATCAAAGACCAAAAGATTATGTTTCCTACTTTTTATAGCTTTCAGGAGTCTTTAAACTTTTGCTCATATAGCTTTTCTACATTTCTTCTCAAGTTTATTCCTAAGAATATCTCATTTGTTGCTATTATGAATGAAATTTTCTCTCCCATTATATCTTGTTCCTGGTTATTGTTTTTATATATAAAAAGTCATTGATTTTCACATATTAATTTATAGCCTCCTAAATCTACCAAATCTTTTATTGTTTGTGTTAGTTTTGTCATACATTTCTTGACTTGTCCAAGTAAATCATACAATCTATAAATAGAGTTTCAATTTTTTTTTGCAATTCTCATGCCTATAACTGTTTTTTAATGTTCGTTCTTTAATTGTGTGGCTCCACTACAAGTTTAGACAGTCAAGAGTGTGGACAACTTTTTCCTTGTTCTTGAACTTAGCAGGAATGCCTGTTGTGTTTCCCGTTAGGAATTTTAGTAATTACTTTAGTATTGATGCATATATATATATATATATATAATGGACACTTCCTTTGTGTATTTGTGTATCTAGATCTATCTGAGTTATTTTTCCATTTTGTTTTGTTTTGTTTTCATATTTTTAGAATGAGTGTTGAATTTTGTGGATTTGTTTTTCATGATTTCTTGAGATTTTCATGTGATTTTTCTACTTAGACCTATCATAAAGTGAATTATATTAGTAGATTTGCTAATTATTGAATCATCCCTGATTGCCTAGAATAAATCCCACTTGTTCTTGGTGTATTATTTTCTGAAGGTGGTGTCAGATTCCGTTTACTGATACTAAATTTAGGATATTTGCATCAACATTCATAATTGAAATTTTTCTGTAAGTTTCTTTTATTATACTCTATCAGGTTTTGATATCAATGTATACTCATTTCATAAAAGTAATTTGAATTTCTCTTTATTTTCTATGTTTTGGAATATTTTGTGTAGCATTGGGAGCAATAACTCATGCAGCATCTTGATTAGTTGGTGGTTAAGTTTTGGTGTAATTCTTCTGTAAAAATTTTAAGGCCTGGTGCATTTCTGTGGGGAAGTTCTTTAAGAAATCTCCCTATTTCTTCTATGGAAATTGGTTTCTTTAAGATCTCCATCTCTATTGGAGTCATTTTTGACAAATTATTTATTTCCCAGTAAATCATACTTATCATTGAGGTTTTCAATTTATTGTGCAAAGAAGTCTTTTGTTTTAATTTAAAATTTTTCTCTGTTTTAATGGTTATTTTCCTCTTCATTTCTTATTTTGTGTACCTGTGTTTTCTACTTATTTCTTGATTATATTAGCTAGTGGTTGATTCCTTATTGTTAATTTATTTTAAGCATTCAGTGTTTGAATTATTTAGCTCTACTATTTTTCCATTTTCTATATTTTTAATATTTTCTTTTATTTTTATCATTGCTCCTTTGTTTTCTTTTGGTTTACTTTGTTGTTTTTTGCCTAACTTTAGGACTTGAAAATTTAATTCATTAGTTTTATATAAAAATTTAATTGATATAAATATTTAAGGGTATTAAATTTCCTGTAATAACTGCTGAAATATATCCTACATATTCTGATATGTAGAGTTTCCATTATCATTTTTTTCAGTGCTGCAATTTTACTCAGAGTTTTTAATAGAGAGTTTTTTGGGCCAAGTATGCTTTTGTTGAACAATGCTGCTATCCTTAATAGAGTTTTAAAATTTTCTGATGGAAAGACTTTTTTAAAAAGAATTTACATGCATTTTGTTATGATAAAAGAACGCTGGTTGTGTTATTTCTACTCTATTGAATTTGATGATACTTTCTTTGTGACTTGGCATATGGTAAAGTTTTATGAATACTCTTGTGTGCTTGAGAAGGTATTTTTCTATTGTCTAGTTATAAAGTTTGATATATTTCCAGAAGATCTACCTTACTGATTATGTGGAATGAGGTCCAGTTTTTCCCAAGTGGACTTTTTCTGGGCCACCTTAGAAGGATGGAATGAGAGGAGTTTAGCATACAGGAATAAGGAGGGGTGCTTTGATCTGGGGACTGGTACATAGCCAGAGACATAAGATTCTCTTGGCAATCATAAGCACTCATTTAGTCAATAAATATTCAAAAATGCCCTCTATGACAAGCCATCTTTCATTTAAATTAGGTTTCCACTTAAAAGGCACAGACAGGTCTAACCACAGCTAAAATCCCTGTCAGTCTCATTCTTACACTGCTCTAAGTACTCATTCTTAGCACCAAGTACTTTTCTGTTATATTCAATTCTTATTTTCTTTAATATCTCTCTCCCTACTATACAAACTCCACAGGGGCACTGTTTTCTTTTCTATTCTATCAACACCATTCAGCATCCTGCTGGTCACATGGTACACTCTAAATAAATGTTTGCTACACAGTGTTTGAATAATACCCACTCCATGCCTTCAGAGAATTGAATATCTGATGTAGGGGCAGGTACAGTAATAAATTTTTATGAAAAAATCAATCAAATATGATGTCACTACATTTCACTACCTCATCCAACATTCAACAGATATTTAATAAGCACCTACTTTGTTCTAGCCCCTGTGCTAGCAACTGTGGATGTAGAGTTGAATGCAACACAGTCCCTGATCTCTACTAGTATTGAATATAGTAGGAACATCTCAATTATGAATTGTGCATTAGATTGTTATGCATTTAGTTCCAATATCAACAACAAAAAATCCAAAACAAATCAAACAACAACAACAATTAAAAAAACAACTAACAACAATTTAAACCAGTGATTCTTAACCCTTGCAGAACCACAGAATCACCTGGGAAGTTTTTTAAAAAGACAAACTCCCTGCAAAATGGTAAAAGTCTTATGAGGGAGAATTTGGCAATATCTAGCATACACCTATCGGCCCATAAGCCCCAATTCTTAATCAAAGAAACACTGGGAAAATATGAAAATGTTGTCAATTGCAGCAATATGTGCTATAACAAAAACTGGAATAATTAAATGTCCATGAAGGGCAGATTTAAAGTAAAATAATTGAATATTATGCAGCTATATAAAGAAATGATGACTATTTCTACATATTGACTTGGAACGCTCTCCAGGATATATTGGCAAATGAAAAAAATCCAGATGGGGAAGGCTGTGTAGTATATTATCACTTATCATACATGGTGAGTGTGAATACATATGGAATTATAGTCAACAAACAAAAAATGTACCTATGGGAGAGAAAGTACAGAGTGGGAGGGACAAGAAGACAGCCTGGATTTTGCTAAAATATTAGCAAAGTTGTTTTGTAGGTTTGGCTTTGGTAATACATAAATTTTCTATATATTTCTAAAAATTAAATAACACAAAAGCAATGAAGAGCAAAAGGAATCTAATAGACGTTGTACATCCAGTTAGTGGCATTACTACAAAGAAACTATTTTGAATGATTCTAAAATATACTCATTTGTTCTGTACATTTCTAGTGGGATACAACCTGAGGACCAAAAGAATCAGATGAAAATTTTAAACTACTTCAGAATCAGTATTTTTATTAGTGGTGTAGGCACCTTTTTTGACTCTGTTGGTTGTGACTTGTGGGATAAAGCTAATGAGCAATTTTGTTGGTGTCACAGAGAGTCAGGACTTGTGGCTTCAGTGAAAGGATACACTGATGAAAGATCAGTAACAGAAAGGATATGCCCTGGAGCCCTGAATTTGAATGGGAAGTATCAGTATAAACTCACGATATATTTTGCTTTAAAAAAATACATATTTCTTAGCTCTGCCCTCTACAAAGCACTAGAAACCATGAGGTACCAAGTAGCATGCAGCCAAACACCATAATTTTACTCTCTACAAAGTATTTTCTACTAAAAAATATATCAAGATTGCGTGATGAATTAGCTGATCTTAGGAAATCTGTAAGGTGAGCCTTAACCAACTCGATGTAAAGAAAACAGGAAGGACTACTGGGGTCATGTAGAAAGGATTCAAGAGCTCATTTGAAGAGCCTAAATGCTTAAAAATGAGACAGTTTGAACATCTATAAGAATAATAATTAAATAGATTTAAACACATTAAGTGTGTTTAATGGTATTCATAATGATTCTAAAATATGCTCTGTGGTCACCTTTTAAAAGTGCTAGGGAATAAATTTGTAATTTGAAACTGGTAAATGAAAGGAAAGAATCAAATAATTATCTTTACATTTATATATCTACTGTGTTACCAAATAATTAATGAGGGGAAGATTCTCTTTAGAGAAGTACTCTAGCTAATAAATGAAGGAAGATAAACAGAGTATCTTCATTCTACAATCTGTAATGAAACATTGGATCTAGGCAATAATCATTGGTGTCTGCTAACATGAAAAAGGGAAAACCAGACATTATTTGTCTCTGGATGGAAGTACACAGCACTACTTGTGAGATATTCTTCCTAAAAAAGAGAAGAAAAAGCAAATTTCAATCTAATAAAGACTCTACCTCTAACAACCAATTTACAGGAAAGTCAAGAGACAGAGGGACATGTTAAACAACGACAAAGAGAGAGTATCAGCAAAATCTAAACTGTATGAAACTCTAGAGAATAAAGAACTGAAATTATTCAACAGATAATTACAAGAAGAACAAAAGAGAAGAAGGGACAACCTAGAGATTGAAAGAGACTTAATAGGCATATTCATAAATTATAATTCAAGAGAATAGACTGGATCCTGAGTTTAAAATCAAATTTCAAAAAATTAGATCTATCTGACACAATTGGAAAATTTAAGCTAGGAATGAATATTTGAAGATATTTAGGAATTCTAACTAATTTTTACATGTGATAATGTTATTGTGATAATATTTCTAGTGTCTACGTGTTTTAGAGATACAAACTGAAGTAATCTTTTAAGTGAGATGATGTTTAAGATTAGCTTCAAAATAATCTGTGGGTGGAGGGAAGTTGATGAGAGATTGGCCAATAAGATTGACCAAGAGTTCTTAATTGTTGATGCTGTGTGAGATCTACATGGGTTCTTTATAATATTACATCTTGTCATGTATCTGACACTATAACAGAAAGTTTCTTTTACATATCCGAAGCCATAATATAGACTAATTAATCAGAATTTCTGAATGAGGAGCCGGGGCATTAGTACTTCTAAAAGCTACTTTCAAATGAGTTTACTATGCAGCTAAAGTTTGGAGACAACGGTATAAACAAACAGGGCCTTGCTTTTTTTTTTTTCTCCTGATAAGAAGTTTGGAAGTATGCTTGTGTTGGTTCAGCTGCTCAAAGATGCCAACAAGGATACCTCAGCTTTCATCCTCCTGCTCAATCATTCTCAACAGGTTGACTCTATGATCACATGCTTGTCACAATATGGCTGCAACAGCTCCAGGCATTTCTATCACATTCCAAGTACCATCATCTTCTTTTCTCACATCTATCATTCTTTTTAAGAAACAGCCTTTTCTATAGAAGTCCCCAAAACATTGCCTGTAGCACTCATTGGGCAGAACTGGGCCACATGGCCACCCTTAGGTGTAGGGGAGGCTGGAAAAAGGATCATCTAACAAAGGGGAATAGGATAGCCATGATTGCATTGGGAAAATTGAGCTCCCCTCACCCCAAGACTGGACATATTGCTTCTTGGCATTGATGGGAAAGGCTGTTGGGTCAGCAATCAGCAAATCCAGTGAGAAAGGAGAAGCAGAGCTTCCAGGGTCAAAAATACAGTCAAGAGTAAGGATTCAACATGTACTGAAGGGAATAAACTCATAAAGATTGAGCCACATACTGTTTCCAGACACTTTCATACTTGATACCCTGTTCAGTCCTCATAGCAATCCCATAAAGGAGGTAACTGGTATTACCTCCATGTTATGCATGAGGGACTGCAGACTCAGAGGAGGGGTGAGGTGGCTTGTTTAGGATTCTGATTAGTATCTCCATGATGCATTATTTTACCCCTCTGCCATAGACCCTTTTCTGGCTCACCAAGATCACTGTCTGAAACATAAACAGGGGAAGAAAAAGAGGTACACTATTTCCTCAGCGCCATGCTAAGGCATATTCCATGTCAGGAAGGAGACATATTTTTATTCTGGACACTTCTCTGACGATGGGATCTTCTGGCAGAGGTGAGGGCACTAGGGTGGCCCAGAGCAGAACTTGCCCTTCATTGTAGCTGTTACTAGTCTGTGTACTCAGATCACATGTGTTATCTTGGATCCCATGAACTCAGTCAGGCTTCGGTAGATAGTGTATATCCTAACACTCATACCTGGGGGTTTCTGAAGCTTGGCAATGTCACCATCTTCAGAGTTCACTGCCATGCTGTATTGCCAGCAGTTTTGACCTTCTTGTCTTACAGAATGAATCCGATATGTGTTCGTCCCTTAGCCACATGCAGGCCCAATTCAGATTCTGCTAGGAAATCATTATGACCTTTCTCATACCCCTAACTTCCCTCCAGGCCTTGAATAGTGCACCATCCATAGAGGCAAAAGTTCTTCTTGAGTTATGTTAACTTTTGGTCACTGCAAAGTTTTAGGCACCACCAGGATCTTGTGAAGCCGCCTCTCATCCATCCTGAATCACCATCCTTTAAGATTAGGGCCTCTTGGGGCCGGCCCCATGGCTGAGCGGTTAAGTTCCCGTGCTCCACTTTGGTGGCCCAGGGTTTCGCTGGTTTGGATCCTGGGCGCGGGCATGGCACCACTAATCAGGCCATGCTGAGGCGGCATCCCACATGCCACAACTAGAAGGACCCACAACTACAATATACAACTATGTACTGGGGGGATTTGGGGAGAAAAAGGAAAAATAAAAAAAAAATCTTTAAAAAAAAGATTAGAGCCTCCTTAGATATATCTCCTGCCCTTCAAACCCTCTGTGCTCCCTTCTTAAATGTGTGAAATGTATGCTTGCAGCTCTTCTACCTTTCAGATCAGAGTTCTTTTTGGTTTAGCATGCATTGAAAAATAGGGATGAGGATGGAGCATCTTGTCATTAGCAACACTCATGAACTAAGCCTTTATATATTTTAAAAAAGTATTGATACATTTCATTTCACCTATCCTTTTATACCCTACCAAATTGGCAAAAGAAGCTAAAGCAGTTTAGAAAGCTAAATACCATATATGAGCATCAATTAAAGCAGGGTGCAAAAAGAAATACAAAGGCAGCAAGCAAACATAACCTCCAATCCAGGGACTGTCACCTAAACCTGCAGAAGCCATTTGGGGTCTTTCTTAGTCATTTGCCATGTGACAATGTGTTCTTCTTCTGTAAATGTATTGATGTGGCAAAAAGTCACTGATAGACTGTGGTAGAACTAGTAAAAGCAGTCTTAGGAGGAGATAATTCATGTAAGTCTCTGTTAGACACTAGAGGAAGCCTTTTACTCAATGCCCCAAATGTGAAACAAGAGCTGTAATTGGATATGTATTGGATATATATCATCTCAAGTGAGAGATACAGTGACATGATTGTGTACAGTAACCTGATGATGGATAAACTTTTCTTTTTCTTTTTTTTTGTCCTCTCATGCTAAAACTGGAGCCAGTTCTCAATATGCTCTGCTTGGGCTTTTGTTTGAAGAAGTTTAGCAAAGAGAGAAACGTCTTCATTAGATGGCTGAGAAATGTCTGCAAGTTATCTGTGTATGTAAATTCTGATTGCTTTATATATATATATTTTTTTTTTTCGGTGAGGAAGATTGGCCCTGGGCTAACATCTGTTGCCGATCTTCTTCTTTTTGCTTGAGGACGATTGTCACTGAGCTAACATCCGTGCCAATCTTCCCCTATTTTATGTGGGATACCACTACAGCATGGCTTGATGAGCAGTGCTATGTCTGTGCCCAGGATCTGAACCAGTGAATCCCGGGCTGTTGAAGCAGAGTGCGTGAACTTAACCACTATGCCACTGGGCTGGCCCCATGATTGCTTAATATTTATCTACGTTGAAAATAAGGGGCTTTACTGAAACTCCTTGGATTGGTGTGTGATTCTTAAGGCCTTAATTTTTCACCCACTGACTTGTAAAAGAAATAATACATTTTTAAGGGTAAATGAAGGAAAAGAGAACTCCTACTAGAATTTAGACAAATTTCCTCTAAAACAATCTGACATTATTGAGTGCAGGATAGAACTGTGAGGGAAGCCAAGAGTCAATCTTCTACAGGCTATAGTGTAAAATTGTAAGCTGTGCCCCCTTGTATGTAAGCAAAGCTTGTTTTCTTTTCTCATACATGGCATGTTCATACAGTAGTTTCTTCTTTTCTCTTTTCCTTTTCCTTGCTGACTTTGGTGATCTGTCGAACATTAACAAACACACGAGGTGTTTTGAAAAAGCCTCTGCCAAATTCTAAGGCAAGCTCACTTTCCTCATGCCATGGAAATAGTTAGTGGTGTCCCTGGTCAGAAACCTTGGATCAAATTTTCCTTCCCCCAGTGGCCAACCATGAGTAGACTGAAAACTGGTCACAAATGGAAATATACCAATAGTCTCAACAGAAAATATAGAAAGAATTATACTGAACATGAAAACAGGCACTGGATCAGTGTGAACATGTTCAAATGCTCAGGTTTGGGCAGAACTTCTGTGATCGTTAG